>NW_027601298.1:281790-289617 GCF_053455715.1 Rhinoraja longicauda
TAGCTAGGTGACTTTAATGCAAGGCCATCATTGCATTTAACATTGCAGCAGCCTGCAAAGTTATCCTAATGCGATGCATAAATTTCATTTAACATTTGAGAGGTTTTGCATGATCATTGCAATGATTTTTTAATGCATTTCACATCCCAGGGTGGTGTAATATTGCATTAATGCAAGGCCATCACTGCATTTAACATTACAGCAACCGTACACCAATAAAGATCTTTCCACAGACAGCACGCGGCACTTGTTTATAACGCCCACACCAGACACCAGATACAAACCCAAACACAAACCCAAACACAGACCCAAACATAAATCCAAACACAAACCCAAACACAAACCCAAACACAGACCCAAACACAGACCCAAACACAGACTCAAACACAGACCCAAACACACACCCACACACAGACACACACACAGACACACACACAGACCCACACACATCAGACACACTTCCCGGAAGCACTTCCAAATGCCGGATAGTCTCCTCCCTGCCCTGGAGGTTCAGCTACGTGCCGGGGGTAGTAAATACAATAATAATACTATAGTAATAATAATTAATATTATTAATAATAATAAGAATTAATCAAAGATTGATTGATTGATCGATCGGTGGGTGGGTGGATGGATGTCAGGAGGGAACCGTACACCAATAAAGATTTTAATGCGTTGCATCAGTTGCATTTAACATTTGAGTGGTTTTGCATGATTATTGCAATTAATTTTATTGCATTAAACATCCCAGGAGGCTGCAATATTTCTTTAATGCAAGGCCATCACTGCATTTAACTTTGCAGCAGTCTGCAATGTTATCATAATACGATGCATTAGTTGCATTGAACATTTGAGAGATTTTGCATGATTATTACAATGATTTTAATGCGTTTAATACCCCAGAACAGCTGCAATTTTGCTTTAATGCAAGGCCTGCGCTGCAGTTAACATTGCAGGAGCCTGCAGAGTTGTTCTAATGCGTTGCATTAATTGCATTTAACATTTGAGAGGTTTTGCAAAATTATTGCAATTAATTTTATTGCATTTAACATCGCAGGGGGTTGCAATATTGCTTTAATGCAACGCCAGCGCTGCATTTAACAATGCAGCAGCCTGCAAAGTTATCCTAATACGATGCATTAGTCGCATTTAACATTTGAGAGGTTTTACAGGATTATTATTGCATTTCACATCGCAGGGTGTTGCAATATTTCTTTAATGCAAGGCGATCACTGCATTTAACATTGCAGCAGCCTGAAAAGTCATCCTAATGCTATGCATTTGTTGCATTTAACATTTGAGAGGTTTTGCAAAATTATTGCAATTAATTTAATGCATATTACATCCATTGGGGGTAGCTAGGTGACTTTAATGCAAGGCCATCACTGCAATTAACATTGCAGCAGCCTGCAAAGTTATCCTAATGCGATGCATCAATTGCATTTAACATTTGAGAGGTTTTGCATGATTATTGCAATGATTTTTTAATGCATTTCACATCCCAGGGTGGTGTAATATTGCATTAATGCAAGGCCATCACTGCATTTAACATTACAGCAACCGTACACCAATAAAGATCTATCCACAGACAGCATGCGGCACTTGTTTATAACGCCCACACCAGACACCAGACACAAACCCAAACACAAACCCAAACACAAATCCAAACACAAACCCAAACACAGACCCAGACACAGACCCAAACACAGACCCAAACACAGACCCAAACACAGACTCAAACACAGACCCAAACACACACCCACACACAGACACACACACAGACCCAAACACACACCCACACACAGACACACACACAGACACACACACAGACCCACACACATCAGACACACTTCCCGGAAGCACTTCCAAATGCCGGATAGTCTCCTCCCTGCCCTGGAGGTTCAGCTACGTGCCGGTAAGTAGTAAATACAATAATAATACTATAGTAATAATAATTAATATTATTAATAATAATAAGCATTAATCAAAGATTGATTGATTGATCGATCGGTGGGTGGGTGGATGGATGTCAGGAGGGAACCGTACACCAATAAAGATTTTAATGCGTTGCATCAGTTGCATCTAACATTTGAGTGGTTTTGCATGATTATTGCAATTAATTTTATTGCATTAAACATCCCAGGAGGCTACAATATTTCTTTAATGCAAGGCCATCACTGCATTTAACTTTGCAGCAGTGTGCAATGTTATCATAATACAATGCATTAGTTGCATTGCACATTTGAGAGATTTTGCATGATTTTGCATGATTATTACAATGATTTTAATGCGTTTAATACCCCAGAACAGCTGCAATTTTGCTTTAATGCAAGGCCGGCGCTGCATTTAACATTGCAGGAGCCTGCAGAGTTGTTCTAATGCGTTGCATTAATTGCATTTAACATTTGAGAGGTTTTGCAAAATTAATTGCAATTAATTTTATTGCATTTAACGTCGCAGGGGTTGCAATATTGCTTTCATGCAACGCCAACGCTGCATTTAACAATGCAGCAGCCTGCAAAGTTATCCTAATACGATGCATTAGTCGCATTTAACATTTGAGAGGTTTTGCAGGATTATTATTGCATTTCACATCGCAGGGTGTTGCAATATTTCTTTAATGCAAGGCGATCACTGCATTTAACATTGCAGCAGCCTGAAAAGTCATCCTAATGCTATGCATTTGTTGCATTTAACATTTGAGAGGTTTTGCAAAATGATTGCAATTAATTTAATGCATATTACATCCATTGGGGGTAGCTAGGTGACTTTAATGCAAGGCCATCACTGCATTTAACATTGCAGCAGCCTGCAAAGTTATCCTAATGCGATGCATCAATTGCATTTAACATTTGAGAGGTTTTGCATGATTATTGCAATGATTTTTTAATGCATTTCACATCCCAGGGTGGTGTAATATTGCATTAATGCAAGGCCATCACTGCATTTAACATTACAGCAACCGTACACCAATAAAGATCTTTCCACAGACAGCACGCGGCACTTGTTTATAACGCCCACACCAGACACCAGACACAAACCCAAACACAAACCCAAACACAGACCCAAACATAAATCCAAACACAAACCCAAACACAAACCCAAACACAGACCCAAACACAAACCCAAACACAGACCCAAACACAGACCCAAACACAGACTCAAACACAGACCCAAACACACACCCACACACAGACACACACACAGACACACACACATACCGACACACATCAGACACACTTCCCGGAAGCACTTCCAAATGCCGGATAGTCGCCTCCCTGCCCTTGAGGTTCAGCTACGTGCCGGGGGTAGTAAATACAATAATAATACCATAGTAATAATAATTATTATTATTAATAATAATAAGAATTAATCAAAGATTGATTGATTGATCGATCGGTGGGTGGGTGGATGGATGTCAGGAGGGAACCGTACACCAATAAAGATTTTAATGCGTTGCATCAGTTGCATTTAACATTTGAGTGGTTTTGCATGATTATTGCAATTAATTTTATTGCATTAAACATCCCAGGAGGCTGCAATATTTCTTTAATGCAAGGCCATCACTGCATTTAACTTTGCAGCAGTCTGCAATGTTATCATAATACGATGCATTAGTTGCATTGAACATTTGAGAGATTTTGCATGATTATTACAATGATTTTAATGCGTTTAATACCCCAGAACAGCTGCAATTTTGCTTTAATGCAAGGCCTGCACTGCATTTAACATTGCAGGAGCCTGCAAAGTTGTTCTAATGTGTTGCATTAATTGCATTTAACATTTGAGAGGTTTTGCAAAATTATTGCAATTAATTTTATTGCATTTAACATCCCAGGGGTTGCAATATTGCTTTAATGCAACGCCAGCACTGCATTTCACAATGCAGAAGCCTGCAAAGTTATCCTAATAAGATGCATTAGTCGCATTTATCATTTGAGAGGTTTTGCAGGATTATTATTGCATTTCACATCGCAGGGTGTTGCAATATTTCTTTAATGCAAGGCGATCACTGCATTTAACATTGCAGCAGCCTGAAAAGTCATCCTAATGCGATGCATTTGTTGCATTTAACATTTGAGAGGTTTTGCAAAATTATTGCAATTAATTTAATGCATATTACATCCATTGGGGGTAGCTAGGTGACTTTAATGCAAGGCCATCACTGCATTTAACATTGCAGCAGCCTGCAAAGTTATCCTAATGCGATGCATCAATTGCATTTAACATTTGAGAGGTTTTGCATGATTATTGCAATGATTTTTTAATGCATTTCACATCCCAGGGTGGTGTAATATTGCATTAATGCAAGGCCATCACTGCATTTAACATTACAGCAATCGTACACCAATAAAGATCTTTCCACAGACAGCACGCGGCACTTGTTTATAACGCCCACACCAGACACCAGACACAAACCCAAACACAAACCCAAACACAGACCCAAACATAAATCCAAACACAAACCCAAACACAAACCCAAACACAAACCCAAACACAGACCCAAACACAGACCCAAACACAGACTCAAACACAGACCCAAACACACACCCACACACAGACACACACACAGACCCACACACATCAGACACACTTCCCGGAAGCACTTCCAAATGCCGGATAGTCTCCTCCCTGCCCTGGAGGTTCAGCTACGTGCCGGGGGTAGTAAATACAATAATAATACTATAGTAATAATAATTAATATTATTAATAATAATAAGAATTAATCAAAGATTGATTGATTGATCGATCGGTGGGTGGGTGGATGGATGTCAGGAGGGAACCGTACACCAATAAAGATTTTAATGCGTTGCATCAGTTGCATTTAACATTTGAGTGGTTTTGCATGATTATTGCAATTAATTTTATTGCATTAAACATCCCAGGAGGCTGCAATATTTCTTTAATGCAAGGCCATCACTGCATTTAACTTTGCAGCAGTCTGCAATGTTACCATAATACGATGCATTAGTTGCATTGAACATTTGAGAGATTTTGCATGATTATTACAATGATTTTAATGCGTTTAATACCCCAGAACAGCTGCAATTTTGCTTTAATGCAAGGCCTGCGCTGCATTTAACATTGCAGGAGCCTGCAGAGTTGTTCTAATGCGTTGCATTAATTGCATTTAACATTTGAGAGGTTTTGCAAAATTATTGCAATTAATTTTATTGCATTTAACATCCCAGTGGGTTGGAATATTGCTTTAATGCAACGCCAGCGCCACATTGAACAATGCAGCAGCCTGCAAAGTTATCCTGATACGATGCATTAGTCGCGTTTATCATTTGAGAGGTTTTGCAGGATTATTATTGCATTTCACATCGCAGGGTGTTGCAATATTTCTTTAATGCAAGGCGATCACTGCATTGAACATTGCAGCAGCCTAAAAAGTCATCCTAATGCGATGCATTTGTTGCATTTAACATTTGAGAGGTTTTGCAAAATTATTGCAATTAATTTAATGCATATTACATCCATTGGGGGTAGCTAGGTGACTTTAATGCAAGGCCATCACTGCATTTAACATTGCAGCAGCCTGCAAAGTTATCCTAATGCGATGCATCAATTGCATTTAACATTTGAGAGGTTTTGCATGATTATTGCAATGATTTTTTAATGCATTTCACATCCCAGGGTGGTGTAATATTGCATTAATGCAAGGCCATCACTGCATTTAACATTACAGCAACCGTACACCAATAAAGATCTTTCCACAGACAGCACGCGGCACTTGTTTATAACGCCCACACCAGACACCAGACACAAACCCAAACACAAACCCAAACACAGACCCAAACATAAATCCAAACACAAAACCCAAACACAGACCCAAACACAGACCCAAACACACACCCACACACAGACACACACACAGACACACACACAGACCCACACACATCAGACACACTTCCCGGAAGCACTTCCAAATGCCGAATAGTCTCCTCCCTGCCCTGGAGGTTCAGCTACGTGCCGGGGGTAGTAAATACAATAATAATACTATAGTAATAATAATTAATATTATTAATAATAATAAGAATTAATCAAAGATTGATTGATTGATCGATCGGTGGGTGGGTGGATGGATGTCAGGAGGGAACCGTACACCAATAAAGATTTTAATGCGTTGCATCAGTTGCATTTAACATTTGAGTGGTTTTGCATGATTATTGCAATTAATTTTATTGCATTAAACATCCCAGGAGGCTGCAATATTTCTTTAATGCAAGGCCATCACTGCATTTAACTTTGCAGCAGTCTGCAATGTTATCATAATACGATGCATTAGTTGCATTGAACATTTGAGAGATTTTGCATGATTATTACAATGATTTTAATGCGTTTAATACCCCAGAACAGCTGCAATTTTGCTTTAATGCAAGGCCTGCGCTGCATTTAACATTACAGGAGCCTGCAGAGTTGTTCTAATGCGTTGCATTAATTGCATTTAAAATTTGAGAGGTTTTGCAAAATTATTGCAATTAATTTTATTGCATTTAACATCCCAGATGGTTCCAATATTGCTTTAATGCAACGCCAGCGCTGCATTTAACAATGCAGCAGCCTGCAAAGTTATCCTAATACGATGCATTAGTCGCATTTAACATTTGAGAGGTTTTGCAGGATTATTATTGCATTTCACATCGCAGGGTGTTGCAATATTTCTTTAATGCAAGGCGATCACTGCATTTAACATTGCAGCAGCCTGAAAAGTCATCCTAATGCGATGCATTTGTTGCATTTAACATTTGAGTGGTTTTGCAAAATTATTGCAATTAATTTAATGAATATTACATCCATTGGGGGTAGCTAGGTGACTTTAATGCAAGGCCATCATTGCATTTAACATTGCAGCAGCCTGCAAAGTTATCCTAATGCGATGCATCAATTTCATTTAACATTTGAGAGGTTTTGCATGATCATTGCAATGATTTTTTAATGCATTTCACATCCCAGGGTGGTGTAATATTGCATTAATGCAAGGCCATCACTGCATTTAACATTACAGCAACCGTACACCAATAAAGATCTTTCCACAGACAGCACGCGGCACTTGTTTATAACGCCCACACCAGACACCAGATACAAACCCAAACACAAACCCAAACACAGACCCAAACATAAATCCAAACACAAACCCAAACACAAACCCAAACACAAACCCAAACACAGACCCAAACACAGACCCAAACACAGACTCAAACACAGACCCAAACACACACCCACACACAGACACACACACAGACACACACACAGACCCACACACATCAGACACACTTCCCGGAAGCACTTCCAAATGCCGGATAGTCTCCTCCCTGCCCTGGAGGTTCAGCTACGTGCCGGGGGTAGTAAATACAATAATAATACTATAGTAATAATAATTAATATTATTAATAATAATAAGAATTAATCAAAGATTGATTGATTGATCGATCGGTGGGTGGGTGGATGGATGTCAGGAGGGAACCGTACACCAATAAAGATTTTAATGCGTTGCATCAGTTGCATTTAACATTTGAGTGGTTTTGCATGATTATTGCAATTAATTTTATTGCATTAAACATCCCAGGAGGCTGCAATATTTCTTTAATGCAAGGCCATCACTGCATTTAACTTTGCAGCAGTCTGCAATGTTATCATAATACGATGCATTAGTTGCATTGAACATTTGAGAGATTTTGCATGATTATTACAATGATTTTAATGCGTTTAATACCCCAGAACAGCTGCAATTTTGCTTTAATGCAAGGCCTGCGCTGCAGTTAACATTGCAGGAGCCTGCAGAGTTGTTCTAATGCGTTGCATTAATTGCATTTAACATTT
>NW_027601298.1:290117-321117 GCF_053455715.1 Rhinoraja longicauda
TCCCCACACCCCTTATCCTGCACACAAACCTCGCCCTCTCTCCTCAACATCCTCTCTGCACACTCCTCCCCCTCTCTCCCCACACCCCTCGCTCTCTCCCCACCATTCTCTTTCTACACACACTCCACCACCTCTCTCTCCCCAACTTTCTATCCCTCTCTCCCTACTCTTCCTGCTCTCTCCCCACACGCCCACCATCCCCACTCCTCAGGCCCTCTGACTCCCCCTCCCCCCGAGTGGGTAAATGTGACAGATCTCTCTGTGACGGGCTGGTTGTCCCGCAGCGAAGCCGTCGATGGGATCATCCGCCCGGGACTGACAACTGGAAGATTCTGTGGTGATAATAATAATAATAATATATTCCTTTATTCGTCCCGCACCGGGGAAATCTACAGTGTTACAGCAGTAAAGTGGATAACAAGAGAGCAAAAGAACATTGATTATAAATAAATCATAAATAGATTGTCATTGGTTTCCGAGTGTTATTAGCTGTTATTGTTGACTGGTCTGCTGGGACTAGCGCTGGTTGTGCAGTCTCACAGCAGCGGGAAGGAAGGACCTCATATATCTCTCCTTCACGCACTTGGGCTGAAGGAGTCTGTCACTGAAGGAGCTCCTCAGTGCAGTGAAGGTGCCCTGCATGGGGTGGCAGTCGTTGTCCAGCAGCGATAGCTTTGCCATCATCCTTCTTTCTCCCACCACCTGCACTGAATCGAGGGTGCAACTCAGGACAGAGCTGGACTTCCTGACCAGCTGGTCGAGTCCCTTCCCTTCCACTGCTGAGACGCGGCTGCTCCAGTAGACCACTTTATAGAAGATGGCCGATGCAACCACCGTGTTGTAGAAGGTCCTTAGGAGTTTCACCCTGCACTCCAAAGGACATGAGTCTCCTTAGCAGATAAATTCTGCTCTGGCCGGATCCGGAGCCCGGTGGATGGACTGCGGCCGCCTTTGGGATGCGCTCAGGGCGCGGATTTATTAATGAGCCGAAGCATTGTGTTGAAGGGATATTTCACCGCGTTGTTCACCTGATCCCTGAACTTGCACTGGGTCGCCGCGTAAATAAATGTGTTCGTGCAGCAGCTGAGATTCCTCAACAAATACCCGAGGTGGATAAAGATCCATTCAGAATCATTGAGATTATTTCCAATCCCTGTGATCTGATAATAGACGACGTTTACAACCAGCGTCAGCCACAGGAGGATGAAGCTGCCGGAGATGGTGAAGAGTAAAACCACAGACCTCCTCCTGCTCTCCATCTCCGGGTCACTACGGTTCTCCGCCTTGTTCTGACCCCTCAGCCCCTGACGGACCCGACTGGCCACTAAAATGTGCCGCACTGTCAGAGCGTTGAGCAGCAAGATTGCAGCGAAGGGGAGGAACGGAGTTAAAACCGTGTCGAGCCAGTCAAATGCCACCCACCCGGGGTCAGTGTAATAACTGTCCACCGTGTCACAGCCCCAAGGAACATTGTCTATGATTGTGCGGGGTTCCACTGTGAAGTAGCGGGGAATGTTTTTCAGACAGAGCAGAATGCCTGCTGTTGCGAGAACCGCAGCCGCAATTTTCCCGCTGCAATATTTTGTTTTCAGCTTCTGGCAACAAATGGCGACGAAGCGATCAAAGGTGAAAGTGACGGTGAACCAGACAGAACAGTCTGTAGCTCCATACCTTAGTACAAAGATAACACTGCATACGGGGGTAATGGACAGGAAACTCCAATAAAAGTAATGATATCGGATCCAATATAAAATGACCTCGGTAATCACGGCCAGAAGATCGGCCGCTGCCATGGCCACTAGGTAGCGAGTGGTGCTGGTGGAAAGACCGCACTTTCCCCGAGACAGGATCACAATCGCCACTAAATTCACTGCGGACAGAGAAGGGAACGGACACTGGGCATTAGATTCATAGAGTCATAGATTCATAGAGTGATACAGCGTGGAAACAAAGCAGGTCAGGCAGCATTTCTGAGAGAGGGAATAAGTGACGTTTCGGATCTAGACACTTCTTCAGACCCTTCACCCATTCCTTCTCTTCTATATGTTGACTGACCTGCTGAGGTACTCCAGCATTTCGTGATATCTTCGATTTGTACCAGCATCCACATTTATTTTCCTACACAGTGTGGTAACATGCCCTCTGCCCAGTTCGCCCATACCAGTAAATAATATACGCCCCACTTGTCTGCGCTTGGTCCATATCCCATCCAAACTTGTCCTATCTATGTACCTGTCTAACTGTTTCTTATGCGATGGGATAGTCACAGCCTCAACTGTATCATCTGGCAGCTTGTTCCATACAACCACCACCCTTTGTGTGAACACATTCTCCTGGGCTAAACACTGGCTCGACTGGAATCGGTGTGTGTGGGTGCAAGTTTAACAATGTCAGATCCGCCTCCGAGTGCCCGACCTGCTTGTTTCAGGGGAGAAGAGATAAGGCGACGGATAGAGGGAAGGCAGGGAGAACTTAGAAACCCGCTGCAGAGTGGCTCTGCATCCCCACTGGGCTAAGTTCGGTAAGAACACACGCTATTAGATCCGAGGCCAGTGGATCAGGGGGTCGATCCAATTATTGACCAACAGGCGATGGAATCCGACTGACAGACTCCACATTGAGACGTGTCCACAGGACCGCTGTGCACTCTGATCAATAACTCAGACACAGTGAACTTCACAATGTAAACCCCTCCCAGTCACACCGTCCCGGAGAGCTGCCTGTCCCGAGCACAGGGACAACTCTGGGCAAGGTCGCACTGAAGGCAAGAACGACATTCTAGTGGGTCCCGGCAGTAAAATTAAAAGAGGGTTAGTTTCGGCTCTCTGAAAAGAAGAAAAGTCACAACGTTAATTGAAAAATATTTAATTAAGAGGATTTATATGATTCCATATTCTTGTACAATGATTGCTAGTTGGGAAGCTTGTAACATGATCAGAATCCGTTATCACATGGAGTTACATAACTTGAATTGTTCTGCTCACTTACCAGGGACTCCAACCGCTGCAATAATCACGTACAAGAGTTTCGCCACACGCAAATATTCCAAAAACGTTTCCCACATCTTTTCTGCCCAACAACGTGTCCCCGTGTGCCACCGGTAATCTCTCGGAATGAAATGCTATACCAGAACGTTCCCGGAGGTTTTATAGTACTTTCCGTCTCCTCCGGGACAGTGAAGTTTCAACAGAGTTTAAAATTAGAGATTATGAAATTATTCGCAAACAGGTGACATCAGCCACGTGAAATTCACGCTGTGACAGGTTATGATTTATTCAGGGAATTGATTGAGAATCTCCGAAGACTGGGAATTGCGGCGAGACTGAGGGACGGAAATTGGGAGCGGCTGCCCTTCCAGGTGAGACAGATGTCCACCTACACCTCCTCTAACGTCATCTAATGCATGCGGTGTTCCAGATATGGGCTCATTTTCTTCTGCGTGGTCGAGCGTAGACTGGGCGTCCGTTTCGCCGAACACTTACCGTCGCTCCGCCAAGGCCTGCCGGAACTCCCCGTTGTAACTCGCCTTCCCACCCTGACCTTTGTGACCTGGGCCTCCTCCATTGCCAGACTCAGACAGCATGCAAACTGAAAGAACGTCACTTCATATTCCGCTTTGGTACCTTACAACCTAATAGTATGGACATTGAATTATCAAATGTTGGGGAACTAACGTGAAACTTCCAGCTTTCCGCTCGATCTCCTTCGCGCCCTACCCGGAAACCAACACGTGCATCCTCTCTAACACCCCTTCCACCGATATTCCTTCATCTCTCTTTATTATTTCATTTTCTTCCATCCTTATCTTGCACCATATATTGTTTACACTCTGGCCTCAACCACCTGAACACGAAAGCTCGATTCACCTGCATTCGCTCGTCATTCAATTCGTTTCGTCCTACTGTTCCAGCCTTCTGCCCCTTCCCATCACAATGTGTCTGAGGAAGTGTGCGAACCGAAACGTCAACCACCCATGTTCTTAGTAGGCTTAGCTAGTTTGGCATGTTCCCTCCAATTCTCACCAACTTCTACAGATGCACCATAGAAAGCATTTTATCAAGATGCATCACAGCGTGGTTTGGGAACAGCTCCATACAAGATCGCAAGATATTGCAGTGAATTTTCCAGACCATTTCATGAAGCAACCTCCCTATAGTGACTCAGTTTATAAACCACGCTGCCTGGGCAAGCCAACAGCATAATCAAGGACGAGTTACACTCTTGCCACTCCTGCTCCTCCTCTCTCCCATCAGGCAAAAGGTGTAGAAGTGTGCATATGCACTCCAGTTTCAGGGACAGTGTCTTCCCAGCTGTTATCATGCAACGGAATCACCCTACCACAACCAGAAACCAGTGCTGAACTACTACCTACCTCTTTGTTGACCCTCGGACTATCTAACTAGCTAGCATGCTATCTATCGCTCTATCCAGCTAGCCACCTAGCTATGCACACTTCTAACTATTTACCTAGCTAGCTGTCTTACTCTGCAGCTAGCTATATATTTAGATATCTCCCCAGTTATCTACCCCGTTGGCTAGCAAACCAACTATCTAGCTATTCAGGTATATAGCTAGCAATCTAGCTAGCTATATAGTGACCTAATTACGGAGCTATCAATCCATTTGTCTCTGTGACAATCAATCTAGCAATTTATTTTTTAAACTGGCCATCTAGTGATTTACATATCTCCTATTCCTATCTAACTATGTAGCTGTCTAGCTAGGTAGCTGAATAGCTATCTAACTATCTAGCCAGCTGGCCAACAAGCCTTCTAGCCATCTACTCATCAAGCCATCTCGTCATCTGACCACCCACCCATCCGGCGTTATTCCCCCCTGCCATCTACCCAGCGACGCAGCTTCCCAGCTGGTCAATTAGCCAAGTGTCTAGCTCGCCTTCCAACTGTCTAGCCAGATAGCCATTTAGCCTTCTAGTGGTAGGTCCATCTAGATATATAGCAATCTTGAGCGATTTATCTGGCAAATAATTTGCTAGGTAGCTATCTACAAAGCTAGATAGTTTCCCTCGCGAGAGAGGGAGCGCACCCCACAGAGAGGTGCCTATATCACTAGCTAGATATCTTGCAATCTAGTTACTCGGCTAAATACACGTCCACCTACCTAGCTTTCAAGTTGTGCAATGCGGGGCAGCTAGCTATTCAGGTTACAAACTATGTTGTTATCTAGATAGCTAACACTTATTTGGCTGTCCATCCTGTTCGCTACAAATCTAGCAAATTATGCATCCTGCCATCTAGCTACTACGTAGCGTTCTGGCTCCGTAGCAACCAATCTAGCGATCTGTCTCTCTGGCCAACAATCTACCTAGATATCTGGTTATCTAGCAATCGGGCTATCTAGCTAACCGCAATAGCTAGCTAGATATGTGGCCAGCTATCTAGCCACCGACGTGTACTGTAGCTATTTCGCTCTCAAGCAATTGCGCGCTGCATAGCTAATTTACTCTCTCTCTCTCTCGCGCTGCATAGCTAATTTACTCTCTCTCTCTCTCTCGTCTCTCTCTCTCTCTCTCTCTCTCTCCTTCTCTCTCTCTCTCTCTCTCCTCTCTCTCTCTCTCTCTCTCTCTCTCTCTCTCTCTCTCTCTCTCTCTCTCTCTCTCTCCCTCTCTCCCCTCTCTCCCCTCTCCCCTCTCCCCCTCCTCCCCCTCTCCCCCTCCCCCCTCCCCCCCCTCCTCCCTCCCTCTCTCCCTCTCTCCCTCTCTCCCTCTCTCCCTCCCTCCCTCCCTCCCTCCCTCCCTCCCCTCCCTCCCTCCCTCCCTCCCTCCCTCCCTCCCTCTCTCTCTCTCTCTCTCTCTCTTCTCTCTCTCTCTCTCTCTCTCTCTCTCTCTCTCTCTCCTCTCTCTCTCTCTCTCTCCTCTCTCTCTCTCTCTCTCTCTCCCTCTCTCTCTCTCTCTCTCTTTCTCTCTCTCTCTCTCTCTCTCTCTCTCTCTACAGAGGACGAGCGAGACAGAGCGCAGCAAGCAGAACTGCCTATCTAGCTACCTAACTATCTTGCTATGTAGATATCTAGCTATCTAGGATCTCAGCCATTCAACTATAGCCAAATAGCTATCTATCTCGCTGGCTAACAATCTAGCTATCTAATCTAGCCTCTCTAGACCCGCAGTTTGCTCCCCTCCACCCCCCTCACTAACCCCCCCCTCACTACCCCCTCACTACCCCCCCTCTCCTTCATCCATTTTACTTGTCACATCCTCATAAAAAATCAGAAAATTGGTCAGGCTGGAATTCACCTTCATAAATCCATGCTGATTTGTACCAATCCTTTTACTGCTATCCAAATGCGCCGTTATTACCTCTTCAATAATTGACTCCAGCATCTTCCCTATGTCAGGCTAACTGGTCTATAATTCCCCGTTTTCTCCCACGCTCCTTTCTTGAAAAATCTGACAACATTATCTACCTTCCAATCCACAGGAACTGATCCTGAATCTATTGAACATTGGAAGATGATCACCAATGCTTCCTCGATTTCTGGAGCCAGCTCCTTGAGTACCCTGGGATGCAGACCATCAGGCCCTGGGGATTTATCAGCCTTCAATCCCACTGAACCAAACTAACTGAACTATTTCGTGGCATAGTCAGCTTGCTCGATAACGTTTTCCGTCGTGCTGGTTGACTCTATAACTATAAATAGAGTGGTTATTGTGTGAATGGAAAACAGCAGGGCATGAGTCTAGAATTGGCCTCTTATTGCTTTTTCACGGTTGGGCTTAATTTAGAAACCAACTGCACTTGCTTGAAAATAACATTTTATAACTAAGATTCAATTTGTCAACTGTTACGAACTGTGCGAAGTTCTATTTTTAGCTCCTCACACAATGAAGCGCTGACTCTCACTTTAGTTCAATCCTGGGTGAACAATTCTTGGGCGTTGCGCAACTTCGAGCTTTTGGATAATGGGGACATCCCGTGGACAGAACGAGAACTGCTACCCGAGTGGATAAAAACCAATCAGTTGATCATTTGGGGATAATTTCTGGCAGTAGGTAATTTCCGCATTTCCTTTTCTAAATTTGGTGCGTCTGATCGTCACTACTGCTGCTCTGGAATCTGGGGAAAAGACATGCTGATGTACGCCTGCTTTCTTCAGTTATTGATGATAGCACAGCAGCTGCCGGCTAAGCAGTCGGCCAGGTTTGATTACTGATCACCGCAGTTTGCCCAAACAGTGGGCAATCCGCCTCCCGGAGCAACGGAAATTTCGTTCAGATCGCAACCAGCACGTATTAATAAAACGCAAGAGGTTTTAATTGAGTTAAATGGGTTCCCTGGCCAATTATCACTCACTGTGAGCTGGACCCTGGATCCAGGATGCAATTCACAACCGTCAGCTTTTCCAGGTAAACCCGTGAAAGCATTAGTGTATCATACTGGTCTCTTTATTCCAGCTTTCCACAACTTCCTCTGGCAGACGTCAACATCCAGACGATATTTTCACACCCAGTGTCGTCAGTCTGTCCACCACCCTCCCTCTGTCTATTTCTCTCTGTGGAATCTTTCTGCTCACTTCCCATTTGTTCCATCAGGACCTTCATGCTGTCCTCCCGACAGACAGACGGAACATCTCATTGCGACCCCCAGTTATACGCTATGCTACACAGCACTGTCTCCGTGATTCCTTTACCTACTTTATACTAATTCAGCTCCTTGTGGTCGACATCACTGGGAATCGGGCCGGAGATTCGAGTTGGACCTGTTGCTTTCACAGACCCGCTTGAGCTGTCTCTATTCTCTTTTGATACGAAACTTTTTTTCCGTGTTGGTGGAAGATATTTGTTTTCCTCTTACATCACCTGCTGATCGCTGGACTTTGCCACAGTTTAAACTTGGTTTAGAGATACAGCGCGGAAGTAGGCCGCTAGGCCCAACGAGTCCGCCCTGACCAGCGACACACGCTCAATAACACTATCCTACACGCACTAGAGACAATTTACACTGATACCAAACCAATTAACCTGCAAACCTGTAGATCTTTGGAGTGTGCGAGAAAACCGAAGATCTCGGAGAAAACCCACGCAGTCACGGCCAGAACGTACAAACTTCGTACAGACAGCACCATAGTCGAGATGGAACCCGGGTCTCTGGCGCTGCAAGCGTTGCAAGGCAGCCACCGTTCGGCCCATAATTAGTATGTTTGCAGCTGACACCAACACCTATGGTTCCAGGTGCCGGCGAATACGTTGATTGTCGCAGGATTTCCAAACCGGGCCCAGTACTTCGTTCGGACGGACCGCTCTCCGAGAATTTTTTCTTCGTGAAAGATGCCATTAAGCTTATTTTTTTAAAAATGTTGTCAACACTCGAGAGCCCGAGCTATAGGGAGTCGCTGAGCGGGCTTGGACATTATTCCTCGGAGCACGGGGGCTGAGTGGTGCCCTAAACAAACGAAAAGGGAATGAGGCGAATAAATTGAGTGAATGCACAGCCTATTGAGTAGGGTATGGAAATCAAGTACTTCGTGGATATGTTTATGAGAGTCGTAAAGGTTTCATATAGACGGGATGGGCAACTATATCACTCACAAGGTTGAGAGAATAAGGAACGACATGCCCAGAAAATTTGTTGGGACAAATGTAATAATACATTTTGAAGGACACGGGTAGGAACGGTTTACGGGGATAGGAGCCAAACGCGGGCAAACGGGACTAGCTTGGACTGTGTCGTTTTGTCGACACGGACATGTTGGGCACAACGGCCTGTTTGCGCGCCGTATGTCAAAGTCATAAAGTGAGTGATACATTGTAGAAACAGGGCATTCGGCCAATTTGTCCACACCGGCCAACATTTCGCAGTTACATTCGTCTCACCTGCTCGAATTTGGTCCACAGCCCTTCAAACCTCTACATCCATGTACCCGTCTAACTGTTTCTTAAATTGATTTATTCACAAAATGCTGGAGTAACTCAGCAGGTCAGGCAGCATCTTGGGAGAGAAGGGATGGGTGACGTTTCGGGTCGAGACCCTTCTAGTGTTTCTTAAAATTGGGGATAATATGGCTCAATACTTCTAACGTCTCTGATATCGATGTTTATTGGATAGAACCATGGGTGAATGCGCCATGGTGAAACAGTGTTTTCCTGTTCAAAGCGGCTTATCCAACCACCAACAGAGATGCATCGTTCGCAGTCGCCCGGCATCCGCTTGCTTGAATTGAGCAAACAGCCTGATTTCGAATCCTCTCTTTTCCCCGATGGACTTGCGGAGATCATCCTTGACCTTCGTGTACCGTTCAGGCATCCTTACTTCAAAGCCTCAGATAAGGACGTTAACCAAGTGTGAATCTCCCTTTTCATCAAAGGCTTCGAAATGTCTTTGTTGTAAACCTGCCGTGACGTGTATTTCTTTATGAAACCGATGACGACCGGTGTGTACTCGTTCAGGGTGGGTGAAGTGAATACTAATTCAGCTCCTTGTGGTCGACATCTATCCCTGTTTCGCCGCCAGCAGAAGCATCATGAATAGATGATCAGATGCAAAATGAGTTATGACAACAGTTAGAGAGGTCATAGCTTGGGGGGATATGGACCAAAAACAGGCAGTTGAGACGAGTGTAGCTGGCATATGTTGGTCCGCGTGTGGAAGTTGGTCCGCGTGTGCAAACGCTTTTCATACAGGTGTTGTGGGTCGGTGGCACTGGCTGCCGGAGGTAGCTGAAGAGGTGGGTTCAATTGCAATGTATAAGAGACATTTGAACCAGTACATGGATAAAAATGGTTAGAGGTCTATGCCGAAAACCCAGGCAGAATGGAGGAGATTCGTCGGTATATTACGGCAAGAACGCAAGAAATTGCAGCGAATTTCGGGCGGCCACGGTCGTGCAGCGGTGGTGTTGCTGCCTGACAGCACTTCGATCCCGACTACAAGTGGTGTTTGCAAGGAGTTTGTACGTTCTACCCGTGACCGGGTGGGTTTTCTCCGTCATCTTCGTTTTCCTCCCACACTCCAAAGATACCAAAGGTTACTTGGCTTGGTGTATGTATAAATATTCCGCCGTGTGTGCAGGATAGTATAATGTGCGGGGATCGCTGGTCTGTGCGGACTCGGTGGGCCGAATAGCCTTTTCCGCGCTAAACTGCGTCTGTAAACTAAACTAAACTAAAACTTATTTGTGGACGCAGCCCAGACCGTCAGACAATCTTACCTCTCTTCTATTCACCGGTACCATCGTGTCTCTTTATACCGCACGCTGCATCGGCAACGCCAGCAGCAGAATCAAGGACGAGGCACACACTGGCCACCCCATTATTTCCCCGCTACCATCAAGCAAAAGATATGGAAGTGTAAACACGCACACCACCAGATTCAGGGACAGTTCCTTCCCAGCTGTTATCAGGCAACTGATACCACAAACAGAGAGCGATGCTGAATTACTATCTACCTGTGTGAAGACCCTCGATCCTTGATCGGACATGACTGACTTTACCTTGCTCCAAACTTATTCCCTTATCGTGTATCTATACACTGTAAATGGAGTGATTGTAAACATATATTGTCTTTCTGCTGACTGGTTAGCACGCAACAAACGCCTTTCACCGTACTTCAGCACACGTGACAATAAACCAAACTAAATAAAATTAAACATAACTAAACTAAAATAAATTAACTAAACTATTGCGCGGCATCTGCTTCCATAAGGTTTTTTTGCCGTGCTGTTTGATTCTAACTATAAATAGAGTGGTAATTGTGTGACTGGAAGACAGCCGGGGATGCGTCGCGAATTGGCCTCTTAATGCTTTTCCACGGTTGGACATAACTGAGAACCCAACCGCACTTGCTTGAAAATAACAATTTATATCAAAGCTTCAATTTGTCAACTGTTCGGAGCTATGCGAAATTCAATATTTAGCTCCTCAGAAAATGAAGCGATGACTCTCATTTTAGTACCATCCAGGGTGAACAATTCATGGGCTTTGCGCAACTTCCAACTTTTGGATAATGGGGACATCCCGTGGGCAGAACGAGAACTGCTACCCGAGCGGCGAACCAATCAATTGATCATTTTGGGATAATTTCTCGCAGTGGGTAGTTCCGCATTTCCATTTCTAAATTTGATGCGTCTGATCCGCACTACTGCTGCTCCGGAATCTGGGGAAAAGACATGCTGTTGTGCGTCTGGTTTCTTCAGTTATTGATCACAGCACCTGTTAAGCAGTCCGCCATGGTTTGATAACCGGTCGCCGCAGTTTGTCCAAAACAATGGTGAATCCGCCTCCCTGGAGCAGCGGAGATTTCGTTCAGATCGCAATCAGCACACATTAATAGACAATAGACAATAGGTGCAGGAGTAGGCCATTCGGCCCTTTGAGTCAGCACCGCCATTCAATGTGATCATGGCTGATCATTATCAATCAGTACCCCGTTCCTGCCTTCTCCCCGTACCCCCTGGCTCCGCTATCCTTAAGAGCTCTATCTACTAGCTCTCTCTTGAATGCATTCAGAGAATCGGCCTCCACTGCCTTCTGAGGCAGAGAATTCCACAGATTCACAATTCTGACAGAATTTTTTCCCTCACCTCCGTTCTAAATGGCCTATCCCTTATTCTTAATCTGTGGCCCCTTGTTCTGGACTCTACAAACATTGGGAACATGTTTCCTGCCCCTAACGTGTCCAACCCCTTAATAATCTTATACGTTTCGATAAGATCCTCTCTCATCCTTCTAAATTCCAGTGTATACAAGCCTAGTTGCTCCAGTCTTTCAACATACGACGGTCCCGCCATTCCGGGAATTAACCTAGTAAACCTACGCTGCACGGCCTCAATAGCAAGAATATCCTTCCTCAAATTTGGAGACCAAAACTGCGCACAATACTCCAGGTGCGGTCTCACTAGGGCCCTGTACAACTGCAGAAGGACCGCTTTGCTCCTAAACTCAACTCCTCTTGTTAGGAAGGCCAACATTCCATTGGCTTTCTTCACTGCCTGCTGTACCTGCATCCTTCCTTTCAGCGACTGATGCACAAGGGCACCCAGATCTCGTTGATCGTCCCCTTTTCCTAACTTGACACCATTCAGATAATATTCTGCCTTCATATTCTTACCACCAAAGTGGATAACCTCACTTATCTTCATTAAACTGCATCTGCCATGCATCCGCCCACTCACACAACCGGTCCAAGTCACCCTGCAACCTCATAGCAGCTTCATCACAGTCCACACTACCACCCAGCTTTGTATCATCTGCAAATTTGGTAATGGTACTTTTAATCTCTTCGTCCATGTCATTAATGTATATTGTAAATTGCTGCGGTCCCAGCACCGAGCCTTGCGGTACCCCACGAGTCACTGCCTGCCATTCTGAAAGGGACCCATTTATCCCCACTCTTTGCTTTCTGTATGTCAACAAATTGTCTATCCATGTCAGTACCCTACCTCCAATACCATGTGCACTAATTGTGCACACTAATCTTCCTTGGAAGGGAGTGAATATCATTCCCCACCCCCTCTCCCCACCTGACTGTCTTTTCTATACGTCGTGTGTCCTGATTATTCAGTTTCCAGCCCTGGTCCTCTTGTAGCCATGTCTCAGTGATTCCCACAACATCATACTTACCAATGTCTAACTAAGCCTCAAGCTCATCCACTTTATTTTTTATACTTCGCGCATTTAAATACAACACTTTAACTTCGGTATTCACCTCCCCTCTCACACCGGTCACAATTGGCCCTGGCATTACTCTCTTATCCCTTCTAGAACTTCCCTTCCCATTTATTCGAGATTCCTTTGCATTTTCTCCTGTATTCGCTTCCCCTTTAACTCCATCTTCATATTCCCAATTTGTCAACCCTCCCCCCCACTACCTAGTTTAAAGCCACACGTGTAGCACTAGCAAACCTGCCTGCCAGAATGTTGGACCCCCTGCTGTTAAGGTGCAACCGTCCCTCTTGTACAGGTCACCCCTACCCCAGAGAGATCCCAGTGGTCTAAAAATCTAAACCCCTGCTCCCTGCACCAGCCCCTCAGCCATACATTCATATCCCCGATCTCTCTGTTCCTGCCCGCACCAGCACGAGGTACAGGTAGCAGTCCAGAGACAACCACCTTCGACGTCCTACTTCTCAGTCTTCGTCCTAATTCTCTAAACCACATGCACAACGACGTCCGGTTGATCGCCTTCCCTCGCTAGGATGTTCTGAAGCCGGTCCGTGATGTCTTGAACCTTAGCACCACGGAGGCAACAGACCAGCCTCAAGTCCCGCCTGCGGCCCCAGAATCTACTGTTCCTCCCTCGGACAATGGAGTCACCCACTACAATGGCTCTTCCCGACTTCGGCCTCCCCGGTCGAGACTCCTTGCCTGGATTAGAGCCGCCAACATGTCCGCCGCTCGGACTGGAAGCGTCTTCTGCCCCGACATTTCCCCAAAGGGTTTACCTGTTCGCAATAGGCACAGCTACCGTGGTCTCCTGTTGCCAACGTTCGCTCCCCCCTGCAACAGTCACCCATCTTCGCTCGACCTGGACCCTTGGCGTGACTGCCTCACGGTAGGTCCTGTCCAGGAAACTCTCGCATTTCCGGATGGCCCTGAGGTCATCCAGCTGCTTTTCCAACTCCACCACACGTCCATTCAGGAGCTGCACCTGGACACAGTTCTTGCAGGTGTAGCCGAAGGGTCGCACTTTTCTCACAGGGCACTTCCCTCAACAGGGATGCACCCTTGTGCAGGTCTTGTTAATATCAGTCTCTAAATTACATAATTGGCCAATTTGCCAAACTTTCAATTTCATTGATCAGCCAATGCTCGCACTCACGTCTATCCTGTCTTCCGGACAAGCTTGGAGGTATTTGCTTTATAGACTGACTGATCGCGTCGCTTTGGCGCTCTTTTTAAACTGCCTTTCTACCTGCGATTAACACTCACTTACTTTGCTCGCTTTCAGCCAACGGTCGTCCTTGCTCATTTTGTCCCGACCTTTTCCTGACGCAATAAAACGCAATAATTTTTAATTGAGTTAAATGGGTTCCATGGACAATTATTACTCACTTTGAGCTGGTCCCTGGATCCAGGATGGAATTCTCAACCGTCAGCTTTTCCTGGTAAACCCATGAAAGCATAGAAAAATAGGTGCAGAAGGAAGCCATTTGGACCTTCGAGCCAGGACCGCCATTGATTGTGATCATGGCTGACTATCCAGAATCAGTAACCCATGCCTACCTTCGCCCCATAGCCCGTGATCCCACTAGCCCCTAGAGCTCTATCCAACACTCTTTTAAATTCATCCAGTGAACTGGCCTCCACTGCCTTCTGTCGCAGAGAATCCCACAAATTTACATCTCTCTGGGCGAAAGGTTTTATCCCACCTCAGCTTTAAATGGCTTCCCCTTTCTTCTTAGACTGTGGCCCCTGGTTCTGGACTCTTCCCACAATTAGGAACATTTTTCCTGCATCTGGCTTTTATAATGTTATACGTTTCCAGAAGATCCCCTCTCATCCTTCTAAATTCCAGAGAAGACAAGCCCAGTCTTTTCAATATTTCCTCATGTGACAATCCTGCCATCCCGGGATTAACCTCGTGAATTTACGCTGCACTGCCTCAATAGCAAGTATGTCCTTCCTCAAATTAGGAGACCAGAACTGCAGACAATACTCCAAATGTGGTCTCACCAGAGCCCTATACAACTGCAGAAGGACCGCTTTACTCCTATACACAAATCCTCTCGTTATCAGGGCCAACGCGTCACTAGCATTACTGCATCGTTCTGGTCTCATATTGCAGCTTTCCACAATTAACTAGGGCAGACCTCAGCATCCAGCCAATGTGTTCACACCCAGTGTCGTCAATCTGTCCCCCATCCTCCCCTGTCTATTTCTGTCTGTGGAATCTTTCTCCTCACTTCCCATTTGTTCCGGCAGGGCCTTCATCCTGTCCTCCCGAACACACAGACGGAATATCTCATTCAGACCCTCAGTCGTACGCTATGCTACACAGCACATTTCATGTTCTCCCTGCCTATCCCCATTATTGCTTTACCTACTTTATAACAATTCAGATCCCTGTGCTCGACCTCACTGGGAATCGGGCTGCAACGCTGAACGTTGACCAGCTGAGTTCCTTCCGGGTTCTGTTGCAGGAATCCAGTTCCAGTATCGTTATTCCTTTTGACACGAAACCTTTTTTTCCGTGTTGGTGGAAGATATTTGTTTTCCCTCTTCCATCGCCTGCTGATCACTGGCCTTTGCCACAGTCTAAACGTAGTTTAGAGATGCAGCTCGGAAACAGGTCATCCTTGGAACCGATCACAAGTCTTCTCACTTGGTTTTTTTTCTTCATTTTTTGTGCATTCTATCGACATACACTCAGTTACTCAAATTAAGGGCTCGGTCAATTTTGGGGCATCACATTAGATAGTCATTTAAGGGAAGGTCCTTATATTTCTTAATTATGGGAGAGCACCGTTAAATGTTCAATTAGCAGAGGACACCAGCAAATGATTATTGAAGTGTAAATAACAAATATGAAATTAGCGGAAAGAAACTGTAAATGTAGAAATAGGGCAGTGCGCCTGCAAACGGGAAATCAGATGGCAAACCTACGTAGAATTAGGGGAGGGCCCTGCCTGTTTCCGTCAATGTTCCTACTCCTCTCGGTGCCTATTCATGTCTTTGTGTCTCTGTGCTTTCCCTTCTCTGTCTGCTGGTGTTCCTAGCTCTATATGTGCTGCTGATGGTCCATCAAATATCTACCACGGTGTGCGAGAAGAAACACACAGGAACATACGCCCATCCACCCAGGTAAATAAACAATACAATGAGGGAACTGGAGTTAGGAACATTACTGAGCATTGAACTGTTCCACTGCGTCCTTTCAGTGCATTCTATGTGTTCGCACGTCCAGGTTCGCCTCATCCATCCTGTAGGGATTGTTCCCTGTCGCCCTGTCCATCGCCACATTTCAGGGAAATCTGATCACCGAGCTGTGCTTCTGCTCCCTGCCAACAAACAACAATTGAAGCAGGAGGATCCGATGCTGAGAGTTGTAAAAAGCTGGTCAACGGTCACGGGTGACCTCTGACGCGATTGCTTTAAGTCGGTAGACTGGTCAATGATCAGGGATACTGCAGCTATCCCGAATGAGTGCGCCTCTGCCATGACTGACTTCATCACCAAGTGAGTGGAAGACTGTTTGCCGCCGAAGTCAATCCGAGGGCTCCCCGACCGTAAACCATGGATGTACATTCACAGGTGATGGCCTGGTCCGATGCATACAAGTCAAACCATCCCAAGCGGCACAAGAAGCCTCGCTGTGGTCTCCGCTAAACCATCAAGAATGCCAAGAGACAATACCGGGACAAACCTGAATCCAAGTACAATCTCTGGCACACACGGAGAATGTGGCAAGGTCCGATTAAGATAACTGGATGCAAAGCAAGTCAGGCAATATCAATGTTAATAGTGCGACCCAACACGATGAACGGAATGCTTCCTATGGTAGCTTCGAGCAGGCCACCAGTGCCGACTGGCTCTTCAGACTCCACTGTGCCTCTCTCCAGGGTGACTGGAGCAGAGGATGGATCAGCCTTCCTGTGAGTAAACCCACGGCATGCAACATGCCCAGACGTAGTTCCTGGCCGTGTCCTTAGTAGCTGCACAGACCAGCTAGAGGGAGCATTTGTCGACATCTCTAATCTCGCCCGACTCGGTTCTCATGTACCCACATGCTCAATGAGACCATCATCATTCCAATGGCGAAGAAACACAAGCCCTCAAGCTTAAAGGATGACCATCCAGTGGCCTTGACTTTCACCATCATGAAATATTTTGAGAGCCATGTTATGAAACGCATTAAATGCAGTCAACCCAGCGGCCTTGCCCCACTGCGTTTCGGCACCACAGGCCCACGGACGATGCCATCGCACTAGCTCTCCCCTCACCACTGGAAAACCTGGATAAGAGCGACACCTGCATCAGACTCCTATTCAGACTACAGTTCTGTCTTTCATACCATTATACCATGCAAGTTCATCACCAAATTCGCGGGACTTAGTGTCAGTACTCATGTCTGAAACTGGACCCTCGACTTCCTGACCAACAGACACCATTCAGTGAGGATAGGGGACAGGTCGTCCTCGACGATAATCCTCAACACGGGAGCTCCACAAAGATGCGTTCTCGACCCTTTCTTTACTCCTTGTACACCCCCGACTGTGCAGCCATGGAAAATCCAATTCAATTTTCAAATTCGCAGGTGACACCACAATTGTGGGCCGGACACCATATATTGATGAATCGAGTACAGGGAGAGCGATCGAGACCCCCATTGTCAGCAAGGCAAAGGACATAATGATCGACTTCGGGAAGCCGACATACCCCAATTTGCATTGAAGGCACCGATGGAGAGACGGTTGAAAACTTCAAATTGCGAAGAGAAAATATCACCAACAACCTCTCCTGGGCCACTCATATTGAAGCAACGTCCAAGAAAGCACACCAACGCCTCTACTGCCTTGGAATACTTAGGGAGATTGGCTTGTCCCCGGCAACACTCACCGACTTCCACATACGCACCATAAAAAGCATTTCATCAGGATGTGTCACTGGTTGGTTTGGGAACAGCTCCATCCAAGACCGCAAGAATTTGCAGCGAATTGTGGACGCATTCAGGACTTCAAACAAACGAACGTCTCTTCTATTGACAACATTTACACATTTCCATGTATCTGTCCAAATGTCTTTTAAATTTAATGATGATTTTTGCCTCAAATACTTCCTCGGGCAGCTCAGTTAATGTAGCTGACACTCTCTGTATGAATACATCCACCCATCATTTTCTTTCCCCAAGGGAAACAAAAATACTGAATATACTCAGGACGCTCGGGGAACTTCTGTGGGAAAATGAAAACGTATCTAATGTCAAAACTGAATCATCTTGGCCAAACAAATACATGGTGTGGTATCGTGTCGCGAAACACACTCACGCTAACCTCGCTGTTGCACGGCACTCTGCATTAGAGTGTCAACTACCTCGCCAGTGCAGCTGAACCGTCTGGCAAAATTATTTCCTGTCTATCTTTCATTGCGCAAGAGGAATAACCAAATCTGATTACCTATTGCTACAGTCGAGTTGGTCGCGGTATTTCCTCAAGCTGTAGCTGTAGAAATGCCACCATCGACTCAACATGTCTGAACTAACTCACCGGACAAATAGTTTCAGATAACCAGCACCATTGGAGTGTAAAGTCTTCCCTTAAGGTTCCTTGTGATTTTTGCCTATCTCACTCTAAACCTCTGACCACTGGTTTTTGGTTCAACATCCTGGATAAAAGACCATGTGCGATCACCCTATCTATTCTCTTCATGACTGTCTACACTTTTATAAACTCACCCATGTATTTCCCCACTCCAAGTTATAATGTCCCCGGGGTGAATATATTTGTTGGCAATAGGAATGTGAATATAACACGTGACCAAGTATGGAAATGAATATTAGTCCCAGGTCATTCCGCTAGCTTTGATATAGAAAGCAGGAGCAGACTCAAGCTTGCATTGTGCGTGCGCCCGTGTGTACCTGTGTGTGTTGCGGGAGGGAGTGGCTGTTATCTTCAAACACCCTGACCTCGGAATCATGTCCCCCCTCTAAGAATGAATGCTCAACTTTATCACCAACAGTCCACAATCAGTAACGATAGATGACACCTCCTGCACAATAACTTTCACATCGGAGCCCTAGGAAGGATGAGTTGTGAGTCCGCGATTATACGCTCTTTGCCATCGTAACCGTACATCCAAATTCGGCTCTAAGTATATCGACGGGTTTGCTGATGTGATGGGCCGAATAACGGACAATGAGGCGACGACGTACACGAACGATATTGACAATTAGTGACATGGTGTCAGCACCTTAACCACGCTTTCAATGTCAGCAGGACGAAGGAGGCAGTTATTGATCCGAGAAAGCAGAGTGCAGTACGTGCACCAATCTGCATCAATGGTACAAAATGACAATGAGAGCGACCTCAGGTTGCTTGGCGAAAATGTTACCAACGATCTGACGTGGAGCAATCACATTGATGCGACACCCAAAATAGGCAAAAAAATAAAATAAAAATAAATTTGTCATGTCTTCTGTTACTATTACAAACGTCTGCAGATTAGCGGTAAAAAGCATATTGTCACATTGCATCGCAGCTTGGTTTGGAAAGAACTCTGCCAAGACCGCGAGAAATTGCTGAGGGTTGTACATATAGCTCAGTCCATCACAGACCCACAGATCCATCCAGACGCAACCACATTCTCCGTCTACACTTCACGCTGCATAACATTACACAAACACCCAATACAATCAAAGACCTGCCCAATCCCGGTCAGTTCTTCTTTCCCCTGCTCCGATCTGGCAACAGGTGGATATGCTTGCAAGCGCGCAACACGATACAGGAATAACATAAATTCCCCCGTTATCAGGCTTACGATCGGTCCCTCCGTAGGCTACGGGCTTAATCAATTCCTTCCACCCCATTCTGGACATTGAACTTTGTCTCAGGTACTGATGCACAACAATACGCTACAACGCTGATAAATGTATTGTGCACTTTGTATTTTCCACTTTGCTCTGTCTATTGGCACGAGTCACACAACGCTGGAAAATGCCCTTCAGCCCAGCCGGCCGATCAATGTACCCCTATCTACACAAATCCCACCTGCCGCTTATGGCGCGCATCAATCCGAAATCTTCCTATTTGTGTTTGCCCAAACGTATTTTAAATGTTGTTATAGTTTCTACCTCAACTACCTCGTTTGGGTGCTCATTCAATACGTCCGCCACCCGCTGCGCGAATCCGTGTACCTACCACGCTCTGAGCGGATCCATACACCCAATGACCTCTGTCCTGGTATAGTATGGATACTATTGAACCAATAGTATCCATGTATGATATATGTAATGTGTTTTGCTAGCATGCAGAACAAAGTTGTTTACTGCACCTCGGTACATATGACAATAATATTCCTAAACCTGAAGCTGAAACCTAAAGCGCCGACCACCTGCATTGTTTCAACACCACAAAACCAGATGAATATTTCATAGGTTGCAGAGGCATAACATCATTCATTGTTCCCGACGTGCAGTTCTACACACTTAAATAATATGTTTGCACAAATTCTTTGCTTTGTGTTTTCACAGATCTCGAATTCTCCATCTGCACTTGTCCAGTTCTACGGAGAACGGAATTATGCAATGTGGCTTGATAAAATCTTGTTCAATCTCAGAAATACACGGACAATTCAGTGTGAGATGGAAATAACCAACAATATTCATCATGAGATTCTATGTAATGAACTACAGTATATTCTGCATTCTCTGTCTTCCTCTTCCCTCCATCTGCAGGACTGATTGTATCAATGTATGGCATATCTGAACTGAATGGACAACGTGCATTTCGACCAAGCTCACCCACGCTGACCAATGTACCCCATCTACACTAGTCACTCCGACCCACCTTTCGCCACATTAACATAAACCCTTCCCTTTCATGAGGAAGTCTAACTGTCTTTGAACTTCTGTCATAATTTCTGCCTTTACTTACTTTCGGTGCGGAGATGAAGTCAACATTTATCTGCGGAAGAAGGGACTGTCAAAGGAACAACAATTGATGAGATCCTCCACTCTGTGCATGTTTGGAGGAACGACATGTTCCAAACTCTTGGTCCGAGGGATAACCTCCCCGCTCCACCGCTGGATGCTCGATCTTTAACCCCCACAGCCCACAATTAGTAAGGATAGGCGACACCTCCTTAAAAATAAATAACTTCGAATATGGAGCGCTGCAAGGATCCGCTCTCAGTCCGCTATTCTACCTCATTTACATTCGCAACCGTGTGGCCATATTCGGCTCTAATTGCACCTACTTGTTTGCAGAAGACATCATTGTGAATGGTAGAATGATGAGCAATGCCGAGACGAAGTACAAGAAGTACAGATAGTGAACTTATTGACACGGTGGCAGGACAATAACCTCTCTGTCAATGTCAGCAAGACGAAGGAGATAGTCATTGGCTTCAGGATGCAATGCCGAGTATTTACCCCAACCTGCTTCAATCGCACTGTTTAGAAAATAGTTGATTGCTCAAATTCCGTGTCGTTAACATAACCAACAATATGTCGTGGAGCAATCACATTGATGCCAAACTCATTAAGGCGTACCGACGCCTCGGCTTCACAAGGAAACGATGGACATTGGCATGTCTAAAGTGATTCTTGTAAAACTTCAACAGATGGACCATAGAAAGAACATTATCGGGTTGTATCACAGTTTGCTTTATGAGCAGCTCTAACGAGACCAAGATAAATTGCAGAGACTTCAATGTGTAGCCCAATCCATGACCAATGGCTTATTTTCCTCTGTGATCAGGCTTCTGCACGGTCCTTCCATATGCTCTTCCTATCTACCCCATTGCACACATTGGACTTTTAAAAACATTGATGCTCCACAATACAGCTACAATTCTAAAAGCTGTATTCTGCACTTTGTATCTCCATCTATTGTCACAGAGTAACAAAGTACGGCCACAGACCCTTCGACCCAGCTTGCCCATACCGACCAATGTGGCCCATCTACGATGGTCCCACTTACAGCGTTTGGCCAGAATCACTCTAAACCTTCGCTGTCCATGTAGCTGTCCAAATGTATTTTAAATATTGCCGTAGCTTCTGCCTCCACGATGTCCTTCGGCAGCTCATTCCGTATACCCACCACCTTCTGTGCAAATCCATGTTCCCACCACCCCCTGTGTGAATCCTTAGGCCCAGAACCCTCTGCCCTCTCGTTTGAACTGATTGTATCTGTATGATACATCTGACCGGTTTGGATAGCATGGGAAAAAAGGTATTTAATGTTTCTCGGTACATGTGACAATAATGAACATAACACAAAAGCTAAAACGCCATGCGCCACATATGTTAATTGTTTACAACAACACAAACCTAGGTTCTTATGGTTTATCGAAGGATTGCATCATCCTTCGCGCAAACACGGCACAGTTAAGTAACGTGTTTTGTACATGTGGGAACGGATTTTATGGTTTACCCGTACACTATATCTAAATTTACTCAGATAGGCCCAGGCACAAAATAAAGGACTCACAGACCAGTGGTGAGGCCATCGAGCAAGTCGGGTTAATAAAGGCCATAGCGATGTACATCGAGGAACAGTGTGAGCAAGCTCAAGCTGCTTCAAAATCTTACAGTAACTGTAGGATTTTTATGCACTCATGACACAATAGTTACCTGTGGATTTGAAATAAACCATCATTCATCAATGTCCCTGTACACTTTCATCTTTGTGTTTCCCCGAATTTAACTTTCATCTTGGGGCTCTTTTGTTTAGAAATCTCCCACCCATATATGTTACATGTAGATATCATAAATGACCAGATTATCCTCGCCACATGGAGTCCCATCGCAAATGAGATCATCTGTCAACCTTTGGGAGACTTGCCTGCGAAACAGGGTAAACAAAAGCACCTGTAATGCAAGATTGCAACAGATAAGAACCTAAACATAACTACAAAGGACTAGCCTCCGTCTACTGATAAGAAACCCTGCTTCTCAACAGAATGTTTCAGCTTTAACTATTTTAACTACATTCTATCTTGTCAACTTTCCCATCATGCCCCCCCCAGTGTGTGAGCACCAGGGTTAACCAAACTATAATCTGATCAGCTTCCTCATAATTCTCAAAATTCCCGACAACTGTACATATCTTTGTTTATGTTTATGCACAGCTCGAATTATCCGACTGCACATATCGAGTTCCACGAAGAACGGAATTACCCAATACAGCTTGAGCAAATGTTATTAATTATTACAAATACACGGACAATTTAGAGTTTGATGGATACAAAAAACAATGTTCGGGATGATATTCTACATCATGAAATATATTCTGCCGTCTGTATTATCTCCGTTGCTCTGTCCAATGAATTTGTTTGCACTGATTGTATCTATGTATGGTATGTCTGATCTGAGTGGATAGGAGGCAACACAGCTTTTCACTGTGCCTCGGTACGCGTGACAGTAATATTCCTAGCCTAACTTAACCAAACCCAATGATCTGAGATAAGTACCAAATATGATCAGAGCCGGAATGTTCGCACTGTGATGGCGACTAAGATGGACCCAGACGATGTTGATATTCAAGAGACGTGATGAATGGTTGTTAAGCACAAACAAACTGTTGAACAAATGCGAAGAGAAAGTGAAGACTGCGGCAGGAGGAGTAACACAGTCAAAATGCTGCTCCTGCATTGCAGACCGCAGTAATTGCCGGGGATTGACACATACAAGAGGCAAACAGGAAATATTCAGATGACTCAGAAGACATCAGTGGAGAGAGGAAGGATATCTAATGTCACAAATAGATGATCGTGTCAATGCTCCGATGCTGGTGAAACAAATGCAGGATATGGCCCCATTTCACCAAGTGCAAGCACGCAAACACTGGCGTTGGACCGGACTGTGCATTGGAGTGTAAACTGGCGCGTTAGCGCACCTGGACTTTGCTGCAGAATCAGTTCCTGACGAACATTTATTGTTCAACACAAATAACCAAAGCTGGTCACCTATTTATCTCCTCCTGCTGTCGAGATGGCAGCTATATTTACAAACGTAGTGACTGTAGAGATCCCAGCTTCGACTCAACATATCTCAACTAAAGACTCTGAGAGTTTGTTCCATACACGCATTGCCGTCTGGGTGTGAATTCCTCCCGGTTGGTTCCTTGTAAACCTTGCCCTTTCACCATAAACCCATGACTTTTGTTTCTTGATTCCCTGTCCTGGGTAAAATACCCTGTGCATTCAACATATCTCTTTCCATTTTACGCCTTTATGATCAACTCTCAGCTTCCTGCGCTCCAAGGAATAAAGTTATCATCTCTCGGCATAGCTCAGGGAAATAATAGCGAAGCACTGCTCTAACTACTGACGGTGATAGCACAAATGGAGAAGCGTGCACACATTTGTCCGAGAGTCATCGAGTCACGCAGCAGAGAAAGGAGCTAAGCAGCTATCTATGTCTATACTATCCATTTACGAAATCCCATTTACTAGCACCTGATCCGCAGAATATTATGCCCTGACACTATATGTTTAAGGAAGGCGGTCCTTACCTACAATACGATGTAGTTGCTGAAGTTGAGATTTATCCCTCGGATGAAGGAGCTGCCAAAGGAACCACAATTGATCACATCATCTACGCTGTGCGGTTTGGAAGAATACAAGTGATTTCAATGACACTGTAAATGTGTGATTCTGCGAGGCCTGGTCGGGATAGATATTGAAAGCATTGTACAACCGATATATGGGTAGTGACTTTAGGACACAAGTTTCGCAGTAAGTATTTACCATCGAGAGACTTGTGATGAGAAGCAATTTACGATTGCAAATATATCTGAACCTCCAGTACCCCGTACATCAGAATATAAGTGATGATAACTCATTACGTTCAAACAGGGCTGGGTCAAATGTGTTTGTAGACAATAGGCAAATGAATACTAATGTGAGCAGCTATGGATTAATATAAGTTCCCTTTTAATATTTAGTTCCCTTTTAATATTGAAAATAGGAATCGCCTCGCACTACATTATGCATTCAGCAGTGTACGTCTATGTGATAGGGGTTAGAGTGTCGATCTTCTATAAACGCAGGGACAGAGACATCTTCACCTACTCTACCCCTCAATGCTCGATTTTAGCATCAACAGTCCTCAGTCAGTGAGGACAGGTTACACTTCCTCCAGAATAACACCGGAGCCCTGCAAGGATTCGTTTTCAGTCTACTGCTATACCTCCCTTACCTGGAGTACAAGCCCAAATCTGCACCAATTGTATGGAATTGAAAGTAGTTGAGAACAAGTTGCATGCATTACACTTACCAACACTCTGTCGCGGGGCAAGCACATTGATGCGACATCCAAGAAGGCGCACTAACGCCTCTACTTCAGGTGGAGTATGCGGAAATGTTACATGTCAACAGTAACTCTTACAGTGTTCTCGGGAGGTACCGTAGACAGCATCCTGACGGGTTGGACCACATTTTGTATCGGGTGCATGCCTGTCTAGACGGCGAGAAATTGCAGGGAGTTATAAATGTAGGTTACTCCATCACACGGACCATACGTTCCGCCATTGACCCCATCTACACAACACGTTGCCTCGAAAAGAAAACGGTCAACGTAATCGAAGAATTGTCCAAACCTGTCAGTTCTTCTTTCCCCTACTCAAGTCATGCACAAGGTATAGAAGCTTGTAAGCGAACACTACCGGATAAAGCAGTAGCTTATTTTCCTTTGTTATCGTGGTTCTGAACGGTCCCTCCATATACTAGGGTACTGTTCAATTCGCCTCTAAACCATTGCGGATATCAGAAGGTATATCAAAATTCTGGAATAACTTTGCGGGAAAGGCAGCATCTCAGGAGAGAATGAATAGGTGACGTTTCAGGTCGAGGCCCTTCTTCAGACTGATGTCTGGGGAGGGGGCGGGACAAAGATAGGATGTAGTAGCACACAGGAAAACAGTGGGAGAACTGGGAAGTGGAGGGGAAAGATAGGGACAGAAGAAGTATCTGAAGTTAGAGAAATCAATGTCCATACCACTGGGGTGTAAGCTGCCCAAGCAAAATGCACTCTGTCATTGCGGATCCTAGAAATGATCGAAGTAATTGATGCACTACAATACGCACCAATGCTTCGAACTATATTCTGCACTCTATATCTTCCATATTGCTCTGTCTCTTGTCATAGAGTTATCCAATTCTACAGCACGGTAACAGGCCTTTTCACAAGCTTGCCCATGCGGACCAATGTGCCCCATCTGCACTAATCCGTCCTCTCCATCTTTCATCCACATTACTCTAAATCTATCTCATTCATGAAACAGTCTCAGTCTTTGTTACAATTTCTGCCTCAAATACCTCCCCTGGCAGTTCATTTTCTATGTGATTCCATATCCCCACCAGCTTATGTCGTCGCCTTTGAACTGATACTGTCTATATATGGTATATGTGATGTGTCTGGATACCATGCAAAACAAAGCTTTTTACTGTAGCTCGGCACATGTAAGAATAATAAACTTAAAACCGAATCTAAAACTTAAAACGCCTCTCATCTTAATTGTCTACAACAACGCGATCCTTGGGGGATGTTTCATGGCATTGCATCCCATCCATTGATCCAGACGTACACTTCAGCAGACTTAAATAACATGTTTGGCAGACATTCTTTACCTTGTATTTTCACAGAACACGGAATCTCCAACTGCACCTGTCCGGTTCGAAGAAGAGCAGAATTAAGCAATGTAGCTTGAGGAAATTTTGTTCATTCTCACAAATACACGAACATTTCAGGATTTAATGGAAATAACCAACAATATTTTGCATCCTGTATCTTCTTCCTCGCTCCATCTGCAGGACGTTAACTGATTGTATCTATGTATGGCATATCTGAACTGAATGGACAGCGTGCAAAGTGAAACTTTTCACTGTACCTCAGAACATGTGACAACAATAGGCCCAGCCGAATCTCATCTAAGCCACTGATCTGACATAATTAACAACTATGATGGCTACTAAGATTGTCCATGCAACACAAACAGTGTTGATACACAAAATAAGGTGTTGAATGGGGGTTAACCACGAATTAACTGTTGGACAAATGCGAAGACAAGGTGAGGAGTGGGCACAGGAGCATGGTCGCACGAAAACACCTGATAACGTATAGTGGGCCGTATTAATTGCCCGGCACCTGCAATACAGGAATACATATATTCAGAACACTCAGATGACGTCCGTCCATTAAGCAAAAACATGTATTGTCAGAAGTGAATGATCTTATCAAAGTACGTACCATGTTCCCAGCACCCTCTTTGCGTCAAGACTTCATTTCAGGTTACTAGTAAATCTTGCTCCTTTCATCTTAAACCTACATCTGATTGTTGATTATTCATCCTGGATAAAAGAGTCTGCATTCATCCTATCTATTCTTCTCGTGATGTTACACACCTTCATATCATCACCACTCAGCTTCCTTCGCTCCAAGGAATATAGTCCTCACACTCCCAGCGCGGACACACAAGGAAAATTGTAGTACAGTCCTGCTATAACCACGGACGGTGATACCACATGTGGAGAAACGTGCAGAGACTGGATCAAGAGTCATAGTCATACAGCAGAGACACAGGCCCAACAAATCTCCATGTCAATGTTATCCAAATACTCAATAACATTTACTAGCACTTGATCCACGGAATATTATGCCCTGCCTCTCTCTCTCTGTTAAATAATGTGATACTTACCTTTGAATCGGTGTAGAGTCAGAAGTCTAGATTTATCACAAGCATAAATTGGCTGTGAGACGACCAACAATTGATCAGATTCTTTACGTTGTACAGTTGCTAAGACCAACAAGTGAATTTATTGCCAATGATTTGTGGGAATTGTCCTGACGGGATAGATCTTCAGACCATAAAGCAACGGGCATACGGATGATTACGTTGGGATCAGAAGATCAGAATATCAATTCACCCTGGAGTGACTGAAATGAGATGTATTTCACTCTCTCGGATATATCCGAATCTCGAGTACCCTCTACCCCAGAAAACGGTGATGCCCATTTATGAAATACAAACAGGATTGGAGCGATGTTCCTTGTGGACAAGAAGGAACTGAAAACTAATGTGGCCAGGTATGGAAACTAACTCGAGACCAGGATCAGTTTGATAATTATGGTAGTAAAGGTCTGCACAGGCCTGAGCTTGACATTGTGTGGCCGTGTGTACCTGTGTCCACAGTGGGGGGTGGGAAGGGGAGGGGGTTTGTGTCCGTGTGTACCTGTGTTCACAGTGGGGGGTGGGGAGGGAAGGGGTGTGTCCGTGTGGCCATGCGTACCTGTGTCCAGAGTGGTGGGTGGGGAGTGGAGGGGTTTGTGGCCGTGTGGCCGTGTGTACCTGTGTCCACAGTGAGGGGTGTGGAAGGGAGGGGGGTGTGGTCGTGTGGCCGTGTGTACATGTGTCCACAGTGGGGGTGGGGAGGTTGGGGTGTCCGTGTGGCCTTGTGTACCTGTGTCCACAGTGGGGGGGGGGGGAGAGATGGGGGGTGTCCGTGTGGCCGTGTACCTGTATCCACAGTGGGGGGTGAGGAAGAGGGGTGTCCGTGTGGCCGTGTGTACCTGTATCCACAGTGGGGGTTGAGGAAGGGGGGTGTCCGTGTGGCCGTGTGTACCTGTGCCCACAGTGGGGGGTGTGGAGGGGAGGGGGTGTGGCCGTGTGTACCTGTGTCCACAGTGGGGGGAGGGGAGGGGTGTGGCCGTGTGGCCGTGTGTACCTGTGTCCACAGTGGGGGGTTGGGAGGTGGGTGTGGCCGTGGGTACCTGTGTCCACGGTGGGGGATGGGGAGGGTGTTTGTGGCCGTGTGGTCGTGTGTACTTTTGTCCACAATGGGGGGTGGGGAGGGGGGATGTTGCCGTGTGGCCGTGTGACCGTGTGTACCTGTGTCCACAGTGGGGGTGTGGGGAGGGGGTGCGGCCGTGTGGACGTATGTACCTGTGTCCACAGTGGGGGGTGGGGAGGGGGGGGTTGTGGCCGTGTGGCCGTGTGTACCTGTGTCAACAGTGGGGGGTGGGGAGGGGAGGGGTTTGTAGCCGTGTGGCCATGTGTACCTGTGTCAACATTGGAGGATGGGGAGGGGGTGTGGCTGTGCGGCCGTGTGTACCTGTGTCCACAGTGGGGGGTTGGAGAGGGGAGGCGTGTGTGGCCATGTAGCCTTGTGGCCGTGTGTACCTGTGTCCACAGTGGGGGGTTGGAGAGGGGAGGGGGTGCGGCCGTGTGTACCTGTGTCCCCAGTGGGTGTTGGAGAGGGGAGGCGTTTGTGGCCGTGCGGCTGTGTGTACCTGTGTCCACAGTGGGGGGTTGGAGAGGGGAGGCGTTTGTGGCCGTGCGGCCGTGTGTACCTCTGTCCACAGCGGGGGGTGGGGAGGAGAGGGGTGTGTGGCGATGCGGCCGTGTTACGTCTGTCCAGGGCCTAGGTATGTGCTCCGCCCTCTGCCACTGCTTCCTCGGATCGATTGCCAACGGAACTCAGTCAGTGGCGATAGGTGACAACACCACCTCCATCAAGACTCTACGTCGGCGCCCTGCAAGGATGATTTATCGGACCCCCTCCGATTCTCTTTTCACACTCTCCGCTGTCCTCTCTAATTTCGTCAACAGGTTCGCTGACGACAACCCTCTGATGGGCCGGATGAGGGACAATTATGAGGCGGAGTTCAGGAAAGAGATAGTGATCTTACTCACATTGTGTCAGAACAATAGCCTCTCCCTCAATGGCATCAAGACGAAGGGGCTAGTTATTAAATTCTGGAAGCATGGCGAAGTGCATGCGCAATCAGGCTCTCTTCTGTGTTAGTGGATATCGTTGAGTTTCAAGTTTCTTGGCGTTAATATCAGCACCGATGTGTCTTGGATCAACCATGCGGATCAGACAAGCGAGAAGGCACACTCGTCTTCTTGAGGAGATTCGCACATCTTCTTGAAACCTCCACAGAGGCACCATTGAAAAGCATAAGGTGAGGATGGACCACAGACTGGTTTGGGAATAGTTCTGCCCAAGACAGCAAAAAATTACAGAGATGTTTTCACAAGGTTTCGCTTTCAGTCCGCTACTATACTTCCTTCACACTCGCGACCATGCGGCCAAACCCAAACAAAGGGTTGACATGGATAGAAAATTGGTTGGCAGACAGGAAGCAAAGAGTAGGAGTAAATGGTTCCTTTTCAGAATGTCAGGCAGTGGCGAGCGGAGTGCCGCAAGGCTCGGTGTTGGGGCCTCAACTGTTTACTATATATATCAATGATTTGGAAGAGGGAATTAGAAGCAACACTCGCAAGTCGGCGGATGACACAAAGCTGGGTGGCAGTGTGAACTGTAAAGAGGTGGTTAGGAGTTTGTAGGGTGACCTGGACAGGTTGAGTGAGTGGGCAGATGCGTGGTAGATGCAATATAATATAGATAAATGTGAGGTTATCCACATTGGCGGCAAAAACAAGGAGGCAGAATATTATCTCATTGGTGTTAGGTTAGGTAAGGGGGATGTGCAACAAGACCTGGGTGTCCTTGTGCACCAGTCACTGAAAGTTGGCGTGCAGGTATAGCAGGCAGTGAAGAAATGTAACGGCATGTTGGCGTTCATAACGAGAGGATTTCAATATAGGAGTAAAGAGGTTCTTCTGCAGTTGTATAGGGCCCTAGTAAGACCACATCTGGAGTATTATGTGCAGTTTTGGTCTCCTAATTTGAGGAAGGACATCCTTGTAATTGAGGCAGTGCAGCGTAGGTTCACGAGATTGATCCCTGGGAGGGCGGCACTGTCACATAAGGAAAGATTGAAAATACTAGGCTTGTAATTCACTGGAGTTTACAAGGATGAGAGGGGATATTAAATTATAAAAAAAGACTGGAAAAGCTAGATGCAGTAAAAATGTTCCCAATGTTGGGAGAGCCCAGAACCAGGGGCCACAGTCTTAGAATAAAGGGGAGGCCTTTTAAAACTGAGGTGAGAAGGAACTTTTTCACCCAGAGAGCTGTGAATTTGTGGAATTCTCTGCCACAGAGGGCAGTGGAAGCCAAATCACTGGATGGATTTAAGAGAGTTAGATAGAGCTCCAGGGGCGAGTGGAATCAAGGGATATGGGGAGTAGGCGGGCACGGGTTATTGATTCCGTACGATCAGCCATGATCACAATGAATGGCGGTGCTGGCTCGAAGAGCCGAATGGCCTCCTCCTGCATCTGTTTTCTATGTTTCTATGTTCCTAAACACGGCTCTCATATTATCAACGTGTTTGCAGGTGAAAAGTTTGAGATGGGTCGAATAATGTAACACGAGGAGACGACCTAAAAAGCGAAGATAGTGAAATTAGTCACATGGTGTCAGGACAATAACCCCTCTTTCAATGTCAGCAAGTTGAAGTATGTAGCTAATGACTTCATAAAG
>NW_027601298.1:321617-326617 GCF_053455715.1 Rhinoraja longicauda
TTCCAACAAGGGGACATAGCTTCAGAATTGAGGGACAAAGGTTTAGGGGTAACATGAGGGGGAACTTCTTTACTCAGAGGGTTGTGGCTGTATGGAATGGGCTTCCGGTGGAAGTGGTGGAGGCTGGCTCGATTTTATTATTTAAGAGTAAATTGGATAGGTATATGGATAGGAGGGGATTGGAGGGTTATGGTCTGAGTGCAGGTAGATGAGACTAGGTCAGGGAGAATGGTCGGCATGGACTGGTAGGGCCGGACAGGCCTGTTTCCATGCTGTAGTTGTTATATGTTATATATATATGTTATGTTATAGATAGCTCAATAGCTACTTAGATACATATCCAATTAATTCTGCACCTGCATACCCAGATTACCACATAGCCATATAGCTGTATAGCTAGCCAACTAACTTGATATATATATATTCTTATATAGCTAGCTAGCTGCCTACATAGTTGGGTAGATAGCTAACTAGGTAGCTAAACAGCTGAATAACTAGATAGCTGGAGAGCTAGTTAGCAAGATATATATATATATATATATCGATAGTTAGGTAGCAAAATATCTGGATAGCTAGCTTGCTAACTAACCAGATAGCTAGATTGTTATATAGCTTGCTAGCTGCCCACCAAGATACTAGATCACTAAATGGCCAGAAAGCCAGATACCCATACAGCAACCTAGCTAGTTAAATCTATATGAAGAAGGGTCTCCATCCGAAATCTCACCCATTCCTTCTCGACAGAGATGCTGGCTGTCCCGCTGAGTTACTCCGCCATTTTGTGTCTATCTTCGATTGAAGCCAGCAGTTCCTTCCTACACATAGGTAAATGCCTGCATGGCTATTGAGCGATAGACTGACAGCTACAAAGCTAGATAAATAGCCCATTTGCTACCCAAAATGGCGGCAATGCCCTAGCAGTTGCGGCTCACCTGCGGTCCGTTTGTCCCTGTGTTGTTTTGTTGTTTTTTTTGTCTTAATTGTAGATGTGATGTCATGTTTTTGTGGCTGTGTACTATGTGTGTGTGTGTGTGTGTGGGGGGACGACTGTAAAATTGTAAATGTGGCCCTTCCGAACGGAGACCCGACCTTTGTTTTCCGGGTCGGTCTCCGTTCCTGCTGCGGCCTACCATCGGCCCAACTCCTGGTGCTGGCGGCCTCCAGGGCTCCGGTTCGCAGAGCCCGCGGACCGGATTCACCATCCAACAACGTTTCTGGTGGGCCACGCTGAATGAGGATATCCGGGGGTATGCCAACGCCTGCCCAGTTTGCAACCAGAACAAGCCATCCCATAAGGCTCCTGCCGGACTTCTGCAGCCCCTGCCTGTGCCTCGTCGCCCGTGGTCCCACATATCCCTGGACTTTGTCACCGGTCTGCCGCCGTCAGACAATAATACCACCATCCTGACGGTGGTAGACCGATTTAGTAAGATGGCACACTTCATCCCTCTCCCAAAGCTGTCATCCGCCAAAGAAACAGCCATGGTCATCCTCCAACATGTGTTCCGGCTCCACGGTCTACCAGTTGATGTGGTTTCCGACCGGGGGCCCCAGTTCACATCCGTTTTCTGGAGGGAGTTTTGCAAGCAGCTGGGGGCCACAGTCAGCTTATCCTCCGGCTTTCACCCCCAGACCAAAGACCACACGGAGAGAAAGAATCAGGAGATGGAGACGGCCCTGCGGTGCATGGTCCCCTTTCGCCAGCGGCTCCACCACCGCCACCTCCACGTTTCATCGATGCGAGCCTTGTCTACACGGTCCGTCGCCTGCTGCAGTCCCGCCGCCGAGGGAGGGGCCTGCAGTACCTCGTCGACTGGGAGGAGTATGGTCCAGGGGAGAGGTCCTGGGTCCCTGCTCGACACATTCTCGACTCCCGACTCATCAAGACCTTCCATCTTCAACACCCCGACCAACCGGCTAGGCACAGAGGGGCACCCCGGGTAACCTCGCCGTCTGTTGCTCCAGATTTTCCGGAGCAAGAGGACTCATCTGGAGACGAGGAGATTTCCAGTCCCGGGCACACTGGTGCTGGAAGTCTCGAGGGGCCATCCTCTGATGAGGATGATTCTCCCCACCAGTCACCTGCCTCCCACCCGGTTGCGACTATGGAATGGGACGGCGTCTCCGAAGAGTATTAGCCCACCTCCACGGCCCCTCCTCCCACCCGGTTTCTGTTTATTAAGTTTTGGGGACGTCAGGAGCCGTCCCTTGAGGGGGGGGGGTTATGTCACAGTCTGTCCTGTTCACTCACCTGCCAGCCACACCCACCATGTTAAACCAACTCCCCTCACCCGGTCACTCATCTGCTCCAGATCACCAATCAAGCCAGCATATAAACCCTTCCTGCACACACACTCTATGCCAGATTGTTCTTAGCCCTCTTGCAAGACTCTCCAGCATTCTCTCTTAGACTAATTTCCCGTTGCCGACCCTGCGTGCTCCCGACCTTCATGCCTCGTCGTAGCCCTGGTGAACGCCTCAGTCTTCTGTCCCCGACCACGAGCAGGTAGAAATTCTAAAACTACTTCCTTGGTTCCGTGTGCTACATTTGGGTCTACCTGCGGTCCGTTACAGAAACACCACATCTACTGGCTCTCCCTTATCAATTCTTCATGTTGCATCCTCAAAAAATTGAAGGAAAATAGTTCTGCATGATTTCCCCTTCATAAATTCATGCTGACTTTGACCGATCCGGTCTCTGCTTTCCAAATGCGCTGCTATTATATCTTTAATAATCAAGTTAAGCATCTTCCCCACTATGGATGGCAGGCTAACAGGTGTATAATGCCCAGTTTTCTCCCTCCTCCTTTCAGAAAAAGTAGGGTTACATTAGCTACCATCCAGTCCACGGGAACTGACCCAGAGTCTATAAAACATATGAAAATGATCACCAATTCATCCACGATTTCTTGGACCACCTCCTTCAGTGCTCTAGGATGCAGAACACCAGGCCCTTGGGAATTATGTGCACTTAGTCTCAAGAGTTTACCTAACAACATTCCCTGACTAATGTGGATTTCCTTCAGTTTCTCCCTCCCGCAAAATCCTCGGTCCCCTAGTGTTTCTGGGAGATTGTTTGTGTCTTGTTCGGTGCTGATATAACTAAATTGCCTGTTAATCGGTGTTGTTGAATGCGAGGGAGTCTCTCTCAGCATACAACAGCAGAGAGATCCGTTTTAGAAATGGGGGCTTGGGGGGTGGGGGGAGGGGGATTGCAGATAGAGTTTATTCTAAGCAAGTGTGAGACGTTGGACTTTAGTAGGTCAAATGTATGTGCAAAATATACAATTAATTGCGCTTCTCTTAAAATCATTGCTATATAAAGGGATCTTGGGATCCAAGTCCATAGCTTGGATGTCATAACAGCAGTAAATAGTGGTAAAGAGACGTATGGTAAAGTTCAATTCGTTGGTCAAGGTGTCTCAGGAATTGGTGCTCGGCTCATTGTTGTTTGTCATCTATATCAATCAATTGCAAGAGAATGTACAAGGACTAATTTTCAAGTTGATACTAAAATAGGTGGTATCACAGACAGGGAAAATTCAACTTGGAAAGTGTGCTGAGAAATTGCGAATGGTTTTCTTTCAGATAAGTGTGAGGTTTTAATTTGGGGAAGTCTAACCTGGGAATGATCTTCACCGTGAAACGTAGGTACCTGGGGAGTGTTGTAGAGCGGAGGGATCTAGAAGTAAATGTACATCGTTCCCTGAAAGGGGCGACACATGGAGATAGGGTGGTTTTTGGCGTTCTATCTTCATCAGTCAGTGAATGCAATTGAGAAGTTGGAAAGTTATGTTCAGTTGGACAGGACGTTGGTGAATTAGGAAATGGCGGCGCTGCCCTAGCAGCTGCGGCTCACCTGCGGTCCATTTGTCTTTGTGTTTTTGTTGGTTTTTTTTGTCTGAATTGTAGTTGTGATGTGGTGTTTTTGTGTTTGTGTACTGTGTGTGTATGTGGGGGGGAGGGGGGGAACTGTAACATTGTAAATAGATGTAAATAGATGTCCCTTCCGAACGGAGACCCGACCTTTGTTTTCTGGGCCGTGTCTCCGTTCCTGCTGCGGCCTACCATCGGCCCAACTCCTGGAGCTGTCGGCCTCCAGGGCTCTGGTTCGCAGAGCCCGCGGATCGGACTTACCATCACCGGAGCCGGCCGTCTTCGGAGGCTGCGGGAGCGGCTGCGGCTGCGGCTGCGACTCGCCTTAGGCTCGGGCTGCGTGGATGCCGACATCGGGAGCTCCGGCAGCGGCAGCGGGTTCGCCCACCCCGGATCGCGGGGCATGGGGCGCGGACATTTCACCGTCCGGCGCGGCCTAAGATGGCCGCGGGATATTTCTCTGCTGGGCGGGGGCTTCAATGTCGGGAGCCACGACTGCCCCGACGTGCAACAACAGCGGCAGCGACAGCGTGTTCGCCCGCCCCGGATCGGACTTATCATCAGCGGAGCCGGCCGTCTTCGGAGGCTGCGGGAGCGGCTGCGACGCGACGCGCCTTGGGCTTGGCCCGCTGTGGACCGTCCGGCGCGGCCTGCAACCACAACAACCTGACTGCGGGCGAGGACAGCAGGAGAAGGGAAAGACATTGTGGCCTTCCATCACAGTGAGGAGAGAGAGGACTGGAGGAGACTCACTGTGATGGATGTTTCTTTGATGGATGTTTCTTTTTTTGTGTGTTTTTGGGGTTGGGTAATTTGAATGCCTATTTAATGCTTTTATTGTTGGACTGTGTTTTTGGGGGTTTTGGGGTTGTGTAATTTGAATGCATATTTAATGCTTTTATTGTTGGGCTGTGTTTTGGGGGTTTTGGGGTTGTGTAATTTGAATGCCTATTTAATGCTTTTATTGTTGGACTGTGTTTTGGGAGTTTTTTGGGGTTGTGTAATTTTAATGCTTATTTAATGCTTTTATTGTTGGACTGTGGGTGACTGAATTTCGTCCAATATTGGATGACAAATAAAGCTATCTTGAATCTTGAATCTTGAATCTTGGTATGGACGCACTT
>NW_027601298.1:327117-334117 GCF_053455715.1 Rhinoraja longicauda
TTTTGAAGTCAAACGAGCAGAGCACACTGTTGCAACATATAAAGTATTTGTTAAAATTTTCGTTTTAGTTTTTTAGTTTTAGTTTTAGTTTATTGTCACGTGCACCGAGGTACGGTGAAAAGCTTTTGTTGCGCGCTAACCAGTCAGTGGAAAGACAATACATGATTACAATTGAGCCATTTACAGTGCACAGATACATGATAAGAGAATAACTTATTAATGCAACGTAAAGCCAGTAAAGTCAAATCAAAGGTAGTCCGAGGGACCCCAATGAGGTATATGTGTGTTTTTTGGTCACTGGCAGTCTTGGATGACAATGAGTTGTCTTGTGCATTACTTAATATACATGCAGGTTGAAGCAGGCCCAACAGTACACAGACTGCAGCCACGTTGTGGACACACTGACTGCAAACATTCTTTTCAGCTTTAAAGGGCAGGATTATTATTGGGTTCAAATACCCCAGTGGAGGCCAGAATCCAAATTGGTGAGGTCCCAGAACATAGAAACCAAGACGCTGGTTAATACACAAAAGGACACCATGTGCTGGAGTAACTTGATGGGTCAGGCAGCATCTCTGGAGAACATGGATAGGTGATGTTTCAGGTCGAGACTGAGGAGCAGTCTCGCCACAAAGCGTCACCTATCCATGTGACAAAGGAGAAGCTGCTTAACCCGCTGAATTCCTCAAGCACTTTGTGTCCTTTTGCGGTCCCAGAACAGTTGGAATAAAAACAAACGTATGGAATGGGTGACATATTATTCCTCACTGACATGGCAAACACCATTGGCAACTCCAAACCAGACAGGGTCAGAATTGAGTGGAGCACAGAGTGATCTGAGGTTTGCTCTCTGGGTAGTAGACGTGTATTTAAAGGAATAATAACTAACTGCAAGAGAGACAAGATATCGATATTTATAGACTCAGCCTTTTGTTTTCCAAGTGGCCAGCACCAATGGCAGAAAGAATACAACCCAGAAAGCAAGATGGTCCTTCTTCCTCCATTGACTCATTCCTGGGGTGTAGTCTTCTCACCTCTCCAGAGTGGCCAACATTCACCACTGAAAGGCCCAGAGAGAGTAGATGTGTGGAGGATGTTTCCATCAGTGTCTCCGAATCTGGTGAATCTATGGAATTCATTGCCACAGACAGCGGTGGAGGCCAAGTCTTTGGGTATTTTGAAAACAGAGATTGATAGGTACTTGATTAGTAAGGGCATCAAAGGTTACAGGGAGAAGGCAGGAGACTGGGGTTGAGAGGAAAAGATAGATCAGCCATGATCAGCCATGAATGAATGGCGGAGTAGACACAATGGGCTGCAGTTTGGGAGAGATAAACAGGCTTTAGTGGGGCCACAGAACACATCCACACCACGAGATCTGACGGAGGGATTCAAAGTCATGAAATCAAAGTCTATGGAACAAACAAGACACAAGACTGGAAACGTCACCTATCCACATATAGGAAGGAACTGCACCGAAGATAGACACAAAATGCTGGAGTAACTCAGCGGAATCTCTGATCTGAAGAAGGGTCTTGACCCGAAACATCACCCATTCCTTCTCTCCTGAGATGCTGCCTGATCCGCTAAGTTACCCCACTACTTTGTGTCTTTTCTTTTGATAAACCAGCATCTGCAGTTCCCTAATTCTCCATGGAATGTATCTGTTTCTGTTGACAGAATAGTCAAGATCAAAGGATAAAGACCGAAAGTGACTGACCAAAGAACCAGACATATTTTTATTCAGACACAAAATGCTGGAGTAACTCGGCGGGACAGGCAGCATCTGTGGTGGCAATGACAGACTGCATTGCGTTTCCATTTCATTCCACAGATGCTGCCTGACCCGCTGAGTTCCTCCAGCACTTCTGTGGCTGGTCAAGATTCCAGCATCTCGTGTCCCCAGAGTTGTTGCATTTACTGAAATATTCCTGGGAAATTCAGAGAGAACAAGTTGCAAATGTGAATTTTTAAATGTTTCCTGGGCTGGAGGGTGAAGATGTGGCGCTGAGCATGGTGCTGGGGTGGGGATGGGGTGGGGGTGGGTGGGGTGGGGTGGGTTGGGCTGGTCTGGGGTGGTCTGGTCTAGTCTGGGATGGGCTGGTCTGGGATGGGATGTTCTAGTCTGGACTGGGGCGGGTTGGGATGGGCTGGTCTAGTCTCGGGTGGGCTAGTCTGGGGTGGTCTGGTCTAGTCTGGACTAGTCTGGGCTGGGGCGGGCTGGGATGGGCTGGTCTGGTCTGGTCTGGTCTAGTCTGGGATGGTCTGGTCTAATCTGGGATGGGCTGGGCTGGGATGGGCTAGTCTGGGCTGGGGCGGGTTGGGATGGGCTGGGGTGGGCTGGGGTGGGCTGGGGCGGGCTGGGATGGGCTGGGGTGCGCTGGTCTGGGCTGGTCTGGGATGGGCTGGTCTGGGATGGGCTGGTCTGGGATGGGATGGGCTAGTCTGGTCTGGGGTGGTCTGTTCTGGATTGGGGTGGGCTGGTCTGGTCCAGTCTGGGATGGGCTGGTCTGGTCTGGGGTGGTCTGTTCTGGACTGGGCTGGGGTGGTCTGGGGTGGTCTAGTCTGGTCTGGCGTAGTCTGGTCTGGGCTGGGCTGAGGTGGGCTGGTCTGGTCTAGTCTGGGATGGGCTGGTCTGGTCTGGGGTGGTCTGTTCTGGACTGGGGTGGTCTGGTCTGGGGTGGTCTAGTCTGGTCTGGCGTAGTCTGGTCTGGGCTGGGATGGGGAAGATGTGACGCTGCGGCTGGGCTGGGATGACATAACCCGGGAGGGCGCGTCCTTGCGCTCATAGGCGGAGCCCGGCGGCCGCCAGCGCTTATTTACAGCGGCGCGGATCGGGTCTGTCAGTGTCAACGTCTGTATCAGGATCAGCGCTGGTGCCGGGATCAGCATCAGAGCGGGTGTGAGTGTCCTGGGTTCCCGGAGCGGAAATGGCTGCCCTGATTATCCTCACCGTCCTGTGTCTGTCACCAGGTGGGTGCAAGGAGGTGAGGGTGGGTGATGTTGGGGTGTGGGTACAACTGGGTGGGTGGGGGGTGAGGGGTGTTGGGGTGTGGGTACGGGGGGGGGTGAGGGGAGGGGGTGGGGGTGAGGGGTGTTGGGGTTTGGGTACAGTGGGAGGGTGAGGGGAGGGGGTGGGGTGAGGGGTGTTGGGGTGTGGATACGGGGGGGGTGAGGGGAGGGGGTGGGGGGTGAGGGGTGGGGGTTTGAGGGTGGGTGATGTTGGGGTGTGGGGTGGGGAGGGGTGTTGTGTTGGGGTGTGGGTACAAGGGTGGGTGGGGGGAGGGGGTGAGGGGTGGGTGTAGGGTAGGAGGGTGTTGGGGTGTGGGTTCAAGGGGGTGGGGGGGTGAGAGGAGGGGTGGGGGGGTGTGAGGGTGGGTGTGGGTACAAGGGGGTTGAGTTGCCGGGGGTGAATGGGTTGTGGCTCCGGGCGGGTGTGGAGATGACCAGCTCTCCGCCCTTCTGCTGACATCTGGCGAAAGTACATTTCACCGGTGTGGGACGAATAAAGGAATATGTTGTGGCGGTCCCTGGGGATCAGTACACTCCTTGGTCAGCCCCTTCGTCACGCGACGGACAGGCATAAGCGGTTAAAAGCCAGCCGGTTGGGAGGCGTGGCTCATCCCTAGGTGGATTACGCTGTGAGCAGGAGCTCACAGCCTAAAAAAGACCTATATACAAAACTGCCTGGCGTCCTGCCTTTCCTCTGGCCTCCGCCAGGCCACTACACTGGTGACCTCGACATTCATCACGCGTCGTGATGTATCGCAGTAATGCACAACCCGGTCCTGCCGACCTCGATGCCGTCTCCCTCAAACTCCCGACCCTGTGGACCGAAGAGCCTGAGGTCTGGTTCTAGCAGGCAGAGGCACAGTTTCCTGTGCGAGGCGTGACCGTGGACGAGACCAAATATTTCTACGTCGTCGGCGCCCTGGACCAGGAGACAGCTAAGCGAATAAAACCCTACCTGACCGCCATCCCCGCAAATATGCGGGCCTCAAAGACCTCCTTATCAGGAGGTTCGGCCTCAGCGAGGCCGAGCGGGCAACTCGAATTATGAGCAAGGGGGGCCTGGGGGACCGACGGCCGTCGGCCCTTCTGGAGGACATGCTCGCCCTTATGGGCGACCACCCGCCCTGTTTCCTATTTAAACAAGCCTACCTTCGGTAGCTCCCAGTCGACCTCCGCTCGCAGCTCGCAGGGGACCCTTTCACCGACACGCAGGGGCTGGGCGAGCGCGCTGACCAGATCTGGATGTCCCGTCGGAAGGACCTGGAAGCGCTGGCCGTCCTTTCCGCGGCGTCGGGAGGCGCACAGCAAGCCGGGGCCGCCGTCTACCCCGTTTCAGGGCGACCTCCGCGGCGAAATCCGGCCGCCATCGGGCACTCCGGTGTAGGCACGTCCTTTTCGCACGGCCCGCCGGCAGTTCAGCCAGACGCCACCAGAGGTCGCTGGTGGTCGGCCCAAGCAGCACCTCCAATACCGCTGGAGGCCACCGGAGGTCGCTGGTGGGCATCCCAGTATGCACCACCGCCGGACACCAGCAGAGGGGGCTGGTGCTATTATCACCGACGCTGGGGACCAAATGCTAAACAATGTCGCCTACCTTGTGCCTTTCCGGGAAACGCAAGGGCCGGCCGTCGGTGATTCCTTCGGCGGCCGGCCAGATCCATCGCGTGTTCGCTCAGGATCGCCGCACCGGGGGTCGGTTCCTCGTGGACACTGGAGCAGAGGTGATCGTCCTACCTCCTTCCACCGCCGATATCCATACGGGCAAACGCGGCCCCCTCCTCACTGCGGCGAACGGTAGCCCCATCAACACTTACGGGGTCCGCAAGCTCGCCCTTAACTTCGGCGACAGCTGGTTCACGTGGGGTTCATCATCGCCGATGTTTCCCAGCCGCTGCTGGGCGCCGACTTCCTGCGGGCGCATGCCATGCTCGTGGATGTCAGGCGGCAGCGCCTGGTGCACTCCAGCACGCTGAAGCCGGTCTCCCCCAACGTCGGACCCCTGTCGTCCGTGGATGCGACGTAGGCGCGCATCCTGGCGGATTTCCCGGATTTCCCACTTCCGCTCCTCCGCTCCCAAGCACGGGGTGCAGCATCAGATCCTCACCACCGGGCCATCCGTGCACGCCCGAGCGCGGCGTCTCGCTCCAGACAAGCTCCGTCAGCTCGAGAGGAGTTTCGTCGGATGGAGTCAATGGGCATCGTGCGCCCCTCCGATAGCCCGTGAGCGTCACCACTCCACATGGTCCCTAAGCCGGACGACGATGCGGGGACTATCGGCGCTTGAATGACGTGACCGTTGCCGACAGGTACCCGGTCCCGCACATCCAGGACTTTAATGCTCACCTGGCTGGAGCATCCGTGTTCTCCAAGGTGGACCTTGTGCGCGGGTATAATCAAATCCCGGTCCACCCCGACGACATCCCCAAGACTGCCTTCATTACTCCGTTTGGCCTATTCGGGTTTTTACGGATGCCGTTCGGTTTGAAGAACGCCGCACAGGCCTTCCAACGGCTTATGGACTGTGTGTGCCGTGGCCTAGACTTTGTGTTTGTTTACATGGACGACGTACTCGTGGCCAGCCGCTCGAGGCAGGAGCACTGCACCCACCTCCGCCATCTGTGTCAACGCCTCGGCGAGTACGGTTTGTCCATTAACACGTCCAAGTGCCGTTTTGGGGTGACGGCCATCGATTTCCTCGGCCATCGGGTGGCCCCACAAGGGGTGGTACCGCTTCCGGACAGGGTCGACGCTGTCCGCCGTTTCCCCCGACCGACCACTGTCAAGGGCCTGCAGGAATTCGCCGGGATGATTTCCTTCTATCACCGCTTCCTGCCGGCGGTAGTCGGAACTATGCGCCCACTCTTCCACCTCATGGCTGGTCGTCGCAAGGAGGTCGAGGGGGACGACGAAGCAGGAGCGGCATTCGAGCACGCTAAGGAGGCCCTGGCCAGGGCCACGATGCTCGTCCATCCCAAGGAGGATGCCCCAACCGCCCTGACCATAGACGCTTCTGAGGTGGTTGTCGGTGCGGTGCTGGAGCAGCACATCGACGGGTGTTGGCGGCCACTCGCCTTCTTTAGCAGGCACCTCAGCGGGGCCCAACGGCGTTACAGCGCGTTCGACCGGGAGCTCCTCACCCTCTACCTCGCCGTACGCCACTTTCGGTACGTCCTGGAGGGGAGACACTTCACCGCATTTACAGACCACAAGCCGCTCACCTTTGCGTTCGCCAAAGTTTTGGATCCGTGGTCTGCGTGGCAACAAAGGAAATTGGCGTACGTGTCTGAGTACACCACCTCAATTCGTTTCCTGGAGGGCAAAAACAACCGGGTGGCCGACGCCCTGTCTAGACCCGCGGTCCACGCCGTCCTACAAATGGCCGGGGGATCGACTATTCCGCCCTAGCAGCCGCGCAGCTGGGAGACGAGGAGATGGCCGCCTATCGTACAGCCGTGACCGGCCTGCAGCTGGAGGACATTGTCTGTGGCCCCGGGGACACAACGCTGTTGTGTGACACCTCCACTGGCCTGCCGCGGCCCATCGTCCATGTCGTTTGGCGGCGCAGGGTATTCGAGGTGCTCCACGGGCTGTCTCACCCCTCCATTCGGGCGACGGTGGCCCTCGTAGTCTCCCGCTTCATGTGGCACGGGCTGCGTAAGCAGGTCGCACACTGGGCGCGCACCTGCATCCCGTGCCAAACTGCAAAAATCCAGCGACACGTGCGTGCGCTGCTGCAGGAGTTTGGTGTCCCTAGGCAGCGGTTCGACCACATTCATGTGGACATCGTGGGGCCGCTGCCGCCGTCCCGGGACATGAGCCACCTCTTCACCGTGGTTGATCGCTTCACGCTGTGGCCGGAGGCCATTCCGCTGGCGGACACCTCGACGGCCACCTGCGCTCGGGCCTTGGCGGCGCACTGGATCGCCCGGTTCGGGGTGCCACTGGACATTACATCCGACCGGGGGCCGCAGTTCACTTCAGAACTGTG
>NW_027601298.1:334617-349617 GCF_053455715.1 Rhinoraja longicauda
GCATTTGATTCTGAGGGTGCATAATGCTCACGTTTTAGAAGATATGCTGTCAAGAATTGCTAGTAACAGAGCTTTATCATTTCAAGGCGATGAGATTCGCATCTTCAGAGATTACCCCTCTGAGGTGCTTAAGAAAAGAGCACTGTTTAATGAGACAAGATCTATTCTCAGGAAGATCCCAGCGCTCAGATTTGGTATGTTGTATCCAGCAAAACTTCGAGTGACCTACAATCAAAATGAATCCTTTTTTACTGCACTGGAATTTGCTCGGGAGATCGAAAGGTTGCTGAAGGCTTGATTATGATTTCACGGCTATCTTAATTGGCAGACATCTAATTGGACTTTAAAAATATTAAAATTCAAAGATTTAAGCTTAGTGTATATACTATACGAATATTAACCGTAACTAATAATTATTAATTAAAAAACATATATATTTTTATTAATCATTACTAATAAGAAGTATAAGTAATATTTGATTTATGTAAACTTTACTTTGAATACTTAATTGATACACCTTAGATAGAAAAATAGATTTATTATAGACTAATTAGTTTCGGGCCTGCCCCGTTTATCTCTCTTTTTTTTTTTAAAAACAAACAATAACTTTGTTAAAAAACGGAGCTAGTATTAATTTTTTTTTAACATCTCACGGAAGTCCTTAGATTTTTTGCCACCTTAGGGTGGCTAACACTAACTGCACTAATTGTAGTTGTAGTTTTAATTATCTCTTCTTCTTTCCTGCACTCTTTTAACCTTTTATATATTGATTTTTTTTTTAGATTTAACTTTTATTATTATGTCATTTTTCAGAAATTATATACTTTTGGGAGATATTTCCGGGAAACACTCTACGTTGCACAAAAGATCATCCACCCTTCATTCAAGAAAAATGTTGTAGTCCGGGTGCCAGACCATTTGCTTTATTATAGACTATTTATCGGTTAAGATGCAAGATTCTATTAGGAAAACAAGGGTGTTAATGAACCAATTAAAAGAGGTAAAGTACTTTCACATTTAAAATCTATTGATGCAGACATAATGTTCCTTCAGGAAACTCATTTAAAAAATGTAGCACATAATAGACTGAAAGGCAAATGGATTGATAAAGTATTTCATTAATCGTTTCCCTTTAAATCAAGAGGTGTTGCTATTTTAATTCGTAAGGGTATACCATTTATACATACTTCCTCTATAGTCGACACTGAAGGTAGATATGTTATATTAGTGGGAGAACTATATTCTACAAAATTGATATTGGTGAATGTCTATGCACCAAATTTTGATAATCCGTTATTTTTTTTAAAAATATTTAATACCATTCCAGAATTTGAACAATATAACTTGATAATTGGAGGAGATTTAAATTGTACATTAGATCCTTATTTGGATAGATCTTCAACTCAAAGGAAAACAAAATCCAAGTCGTGTGAATTATTAAACTCTTATATAAATAGTGCAAATATAAAAGATGTTTGGAGGATTGATAATCCTTCAGGCCGAGAGTATTCATTTTATTCACCTGTGCATAAAACTTATTCAAGAATTGATTATTTCTTGGTGGACTCCAAACTTATTCCTTATACGTATAATTCAAAATATCATAATATTATTATATCCGATCATGCCCCTTTAACATTTAGGGTAAAACTCCAAGGAGTAACGGGGAAACAGACTAATTGGAGATTTAATCCGCAAATCTTAAATGAAAAAGCATGTTATGACTATCTTAAATCGCAATTTGAGACTTTTTTTTACGCAAATGACGTTCCTGAAACACCTGCGTCCCTGCTTTGGGAAACATTTAAAGCGTTTGTGAGAGGATGTATTATTGCTTTTCAAGCGTCTCAAAACAAGAAGAAGCGAGCTGAACAAATTGACCTAGAAAGTCAGATAAAACAGTTAGACATAACAAATGCCATCGCTCCCTCTATTGAAATACATAATAAAATTGCAGCTCTCAAATATAAGTTAAATTATATCCTCTCAGCTCATATTTTAAGGCTTTTTCAATATACTAAACAAAAACATTTTGAATTTGGAGATAAACCACAGAAATTGCTAGCACGTCAACTCCGTAAATTAGAAGATGATTCTACAATTCATAAAATTAGATCAGAAAATGGAGATTTGCTTAAACTACCTAAGGATATTAATCAGAGATTTTTGCAATTTTATCAGTCATTATATTCATCAAAAATAACAGATACTTCTGCGCAGATGCAAAAGTTTTTGCAGGAATGTAACCTTCCTGGTTTGAATGTGAGTGATAGAAATTTACTGGGCGCAGAAATAACTATGAAAGACGTTGAAGAGACCATTAAATCCATGAAAAATGGGAAGACTCCTGGCCCTGATGGCTTAAATAATGAATTTTATAAAAAATTCAGTGGTTTGATCTCTCCACGTTTGCAATCTGTATATAGTCACGCCTTTAAACAACAGAGATTACCACAAACTCTGACTGAATCAACAATAATCCTCATTCCTAAAAAAGATAAGGATTCTGAAGACCCTGGTTCGTATAGGGCGATAGCTCTTTTAAATACTGATCAGAAGATATTAGCGAAAATCTTAGCTCAGAGATTAAGCCTAGTTATAGATAAATTGATACACCCCGATCAATCAGGCTTGAAAGCCAAACGATATTCATTTTTCAACTTGAGACGCTTGTTTAATATAATTTATTCAAATAGACTATTAAATGAAGATTTAGCAATCATCTCGCTAGATGCTGAAAAAGCATTTGATCAAGTAGAATGGCCCTATCTTTTCTCAGTGATGGAAAAATTTCAACTAGGTGAAAATTTTTGTTCATGGGTGAAACTTTTATATACATCCCCAACAGCTAGAATATTAACTAATCAAATGCTGTCATCTAAATTTCATTTAGCTAGGGGTTGTAGACAAGGATGTCCACTATCACCACTTCGATTTGCCCTTATTATAGAACCACTTGCTGAGAGTATTAGATCAAATTCAGATATTCATGGCTATAACACTAAACATACAACCAATAAAATTTCTTTATATGCGGATGATGTATTAATATATATTACAAAGCCAGAAATTAGCATTCCGAATTTATTAAATCTCATAACTCAATTTGGTTCATTTTCAGGTTATAGAATTAACTGGTATAAAAGTGAAATTATGCCAATAATGGAGCATAATCCGGCCATACTTCAACAATTTCCTTTTAAAATTGCCTATGATAAGTTTAAATATCTTGGAATTTACGTGACTAGGAAATATACTTCTTTATTTAAATTAAATTTTCCTCCTTTACTCGCTAAATTACACAGAAATATCCAATTTTGGAAAACACTCCCTATATCATTAGTTGGTCGTAGTAATGCTATAAAGATGATCTTTCTTCCACAGCTACTATACTTATTTCAAGCAATTCCGATCTATCTTCCAAAAAAGTTTTTTTTTTTAATTGATTCAATTGTTACTAATTTTATTTGGGACTACAAGACTCATAGAATAAATAAAAGACATCTATGTAAGTCTAAAATTAATGGAGGAATTGCTTTACCTAACTTTTTATTTTATTATTGGGCGGTTAATATTAAAAATATAACCTGCTGGTTGGATGATTCTGATCAACAACCGGATTGGTTAAAGATGGAGAAAGAGGATTGTTTACCATTCGATATTGGTGCGATCCTCTTAGCTCCAATAAATTTAAATAAAAAAACATATGGAGGTAATCCCATTATACATAGTGTTATCCGTACCTGGAAACAATTAAAGCTTACGTTAAAATTGAGTAAATTGTCTGTTTTCCTTCCTATTGCGAATAATCCTTCTTTTAAACCGTCTGTCTTAGATAGAGGCTTTGCTCAATGGAAAAGTTATGGAATCAAAAGGGTGGGAGATCTTTATCATAAGGGAACTTTTCTTTCGTTTCAGGATTTACAACAGAAGTACGGATTACATGTTAATAATTATTTTAGATATTTACAACTTAGAGATTATGTAAAATCACACATGCAAGAATATAAGTTTAGAGGTCCAGAAACACTTGATGTATGCCTGAATCGACATTATAACTCAAATAAATTAATATCTTTTATTTACAATACTCTCCTTGACACTGACATTCCGTCATCAGAATCTTATAGACGAGCATGGGAGGACGAATTGAATCAATTTATAATGCAAGATATATGGGATGAAAGTTTACAACATATACATCAATGTTCATTGAATACTAGACATTCCTTAATACAATTTAAAATAATACATAGATTACATTATTCGAAGACGAAATTAAATAGGATTTTTCCTAGTATCTCTCCTATTTGTGATAAATGTCAATTTCAAGAAGCTAATTTAACTCATATTTTCGCAACTTGTATAAAAATGCAAAACGTCTGGTTGGAGATTTTTAAAATAGTTTCTAAAGTTATTAATAAAAAATTAGATATGGACCCTAAATTAATTATATTAGGATTATCAGAACATACTACAAATTTTACAGTAAGTCAGGTACATTTTCTTGATTACAGTCTAATAACTGCGAAAAAATTAATACTTAAATTTTGGAAAAAACCAATAACCCCCACAATTAAAATGTGGACTACGGAAATGACAGAGACCCTGCATTTGGAAAAAATAAGGTTTGCCTTAATCGACAAACCTGAGTTATTTTTTAAAATATGGTCTCCATTTATTGAATTTTTAGAAAAGTAAATGGGTTTGGCACAGGACTAAAATTAAAAAAATTAAATTAAAAGTTGAAACTTGAGTTAGGGGTTGGATGTACAACTGTGGTTATTGTCTCCCGGATCTACTCCCGTTAATTTTTATTGTTAGATCCTTTTTTTTAACCCTCTTATTCTCTCTCCCCAAGTTTATAGTTTTTTATTTTTATTTTTACTTTCTCTCTTCAAAAATTTAAAAATTGAAGCTATGTAAGAACTTTGTAACAAATGTGTTTTTTCTTATTTCTATTTGTACATATGCTTTTCAAAAATAAAAATAAAAAATTTTTAAAAGAAAAAAAGAAATATATTTTAAAAAAAAGAAAGATGGAGAGGAGGGATTAGTGTAGATGGGGCACATTGGTCCGCATGGCAAGCTGGCGAAAAGGCCTGTTGCCGTGCTGTAGGATTCGCTAACTCTATGACAAGAGACAGAGCAATGTGGAAGATCCAGAGTGCAGAATATAGTTCGAAGCATTGGTGCGTATTGCAGTGCATCAATTACTTCGATAATTTCTAGTATCGGTAATGACAGAGGGTATTTCGCTTGGGCAGCTTGGGCAGCGGTATGGACATTGAATTCTCTAACTTCAGATACTTCCTCTCTCCTCTCTCCCTCTCTTTCCCCTCCCCTTCCCAGTTCTCCCACTCTCTTCCTATCTCAATAGACAATAGACAATAGACAATAGACAATAGGTGCAGGAGTAGGCCATTCAGCCCTTCGAGCCAGCACCGCCATTCAATGCGATCATGGCTGATCACGCAATCAGTACCCCGTTCCTGCCTTCTCCCCATACCCCCTCACTCCGCTATCCTCAAGAGCTCTATCCAGCTCTCTCTTGAAAGCATCCAACGAACTGGCCTCCACTGCCTTCTGAGGCAGAGAATTCCACACCTTCACCACCCTCTGACTGAAAAAGTTCTTCCTCATCTCCGTTCTAAATGGCCTACCCCTTATTCTCAAACTGTGGCCCCTTGTTCTGGACTCCCCTAACATTGGGAACATGTTATCTGCCTCTAATGTGTCCAATCCCCTAATTATCTTATATGTTTCAATAAGATCCCCCCTCATCCTTCTAAATTCCAGTGTATACAAGCCCAATCGCTCCAGCCTTTCAACATACGACAGTCCCGCCATTCCGGGAATTAACCTAGTGAACCTACGCTGCACGCCCTCCATAGCAAGAATATCCTTCCTCAAATTTGGAGACCAAAACTGCACACAGTACTCCAGGTGCGGTCTCACCAGGGCCCGGTACAACTGTAGAAGGACCTCTTTGCTCCTATACTCAACTCCTCTTGTTACGAAGGCCAACATTCCATTGGCTTTCTTCACTGCCTGCTGTACCTGCATGCTTCCTTTCATTGACTGATGCACTAGGACACCCAGATCTCGTTGAACTCCCCCTCCTACTACATCCTATCTTTGTCCCGCCCCTCCCCAGACATCAGTCTGAAGAAGGGCCTCGACCTGAAACGTCACCCATTCATTCTCTCCTGAGATGCTTCCTGACCCGCTAATTTATTCCAGCATTTTGATATACCTTCTGATATCCCCAATGGTGTAGAGGCGAATTGAACAGTACCCTAATCAATGGAGGGACCGTTCAGAACCCTGATAACAAAGGAAAATAAGCTACTGCTTTATCCGGTAGTGTTCGCTTAAAAGCTTCTGTACCTTGTGCATGACTTGAGTAGCGGAAAGAAGAACTGACAGGTTTGGGCAATTCTTCGATTACATTGGCCGTTTTTTTTTCGAGGCAACGTGATGTGTAGATGGAGTCAATGGTGGAACGTCTGGTCCGTGTGATGGAGTAACCTACATTTATAACTCCCTGCAATTTCTCGCGGTCTAGACAAATATGTACACGATCCAAAATGTGGTCCAACCCGACAGTATGCTGTCTACGGTACCTCCCGAGAACATTGTAAGAGTTACTGTTGACATATAACATTCCACCTGAAGTGAAGGCGTTAGGGCGCCTTCTTGGATGTCGCATCAATGTGCTTGCCCCGCGACAGAGTGTTGGTTAGTGTAACGCATTCAACTTGTTCCCAGCTATTTTCAATTCCATAGAATTGGTGCAGATTTGTGCCTGTACTCCAGGTAAAGGAGGTATACCAATGGACTGAAAACGAATCCTTGCAGGGCGCCGTGTTATTCTGGAGGAAGTGTAACCTGTCCTCACTGATTGAGGACTATTGGTGCTAAAATCGAGCATTCAGGGGTAGAATGGGTGAAGATGCCTCTGTCCCGACGTTTGGAGATAATAGACACTCCATCCCCTATCACATAAATGTACGCTGCTGAATACATAATTTAAAGCGCTAGGCTCTTCCTATTTTCAATATTAAACGGGAACTGACATTGGACTAATATTAATCCATAGCTGGTCACATTAGTCTTCATTTGCCTATTGTCTACAAACACATTTGACCCAGCCCAATTTGAACGTAATGAGTTATCATGATTAATTTTCTGGGGTACAGGGTACTGGATGTTCAGATATATTTGCAAGCGTAAATTGCTTCTAATCACAAGTCACTCGATGGTAAATACTTATTCTGAAACTTGTATCCTAAAGTCAACACCCATATATCGGATGTTCAATGCTTTCAACATCTGTCCCGTCCAGGCCGCGCAGAACCCCACATTTACAGTGTCATTCAAATCACATGTATTCTTCCAAACTGCACAGCGTAGATGATGTGATCAATTGTGGTTCCTTTGGCAGCTCCTTCATCCGAGGGATAAATTTCAACTTCAGCCTCTACATGTGATTATAGATAAGGTCAGTCTTCCTTAAACATATAGTGTCGGGGCATAATATTCTGCGGATCAGGTGCTAGTAAATGGGATTTCGTAAATGGATAGTATCATCATCATCATTATCATATATATACAGCCGGAAACAGGCCTTTTCGGCCCTCCAAGTCCGTGCCGCCCAGCGATCCCCGCACGTTAACACTATCCTACACCCACTAGGGACAATTTTGACATTTACCCAGCCAATTAACCTACATACCTGTACGTCTTTGGAGTGTGGGAGGAAACAGAAGATCTCGGAGAAAACCCACGCAGGTCACGGGGAGAACGTACAAACTCCTTACAGTGCAGCACCCGTAGTCAGGATCGAACCTGAGTCTCCGGCGCTGCATTCGCTGTAAAGCAGCAACTCTACCGCTGCGCTACCGTGCCGCCATAGACATAGGTAGATGGTTGGCTCCTTCCTCTGCTGTGTGACTCTATGACTCTCGGACAAATTTGTGCACGTTTCTCTACTTGTGCTATCGCCGTCAGTAGTTAGAGCAGTGCCTCACTATTATTTCCTTGTATAGGCCGAGCTGTATGGAGAGATGAGGACTTTATTCCATGGGGCGCAGGAAGCTGGGTGGAATTATAAAGGTGTATACGAGTAATAGATCGGATGAATGCGCAGTCTTTACCCAGCACGGGGAAACAAAAATCAGAGGTCATAGGTTTATGGTGGGAGGGGATGACTAACAAGGAACATGACGGGAAGCCTTTACACTCAGACGGCGATCCGTGCATAGAACGAGCTATCAGAGGATTGCTTTGAGATATGTTGATTCGAAGATGTAATTTCTACAGTCACAACGTTTGAAAATATAGCTACCATCTTGAAAGTAGCAAGAGATAAATAGGTGACCAACTTTCATTATTTGTGTTGAACAATGAACGTTTGTCAGGAATTGATTCTGCAACAATGTCCAGGTGCGCTGACGCGCCAGATTGCACTCTAATGCAGAGTGCGGTCCAACACAACTGTTTGCGTGTTTGCATTTTGCGAAACGATATCACATCGTGCATTTTCTTCACCAGCATCGAAACTTTGACAAGATCATCCATTTGTGACATTAGATGTTCTTCCCCTCTCCACTGATGTCTTCTGAGTCATCTGAGTATTTCCTGTATATCTCTTGTATGTGTCAGTGCCCGGCAATTATTGCGGTCTGCAATGCAGGAGCAGCATTTTTACTGTGTTACTCCTCCTGCCCCAGTCTTCACTTTCTCTTCGCATTTATCCAACAGTTTGTTTGTGCTTAACATCCATTCATCACGTCTCTTGAATATCAACACCGTTTGGGTCCATCTTAGCCGCCATCACAGTGCGATCATTCCGGCTCCGATCATATTTGGTACTTATCTCAGATCATTGGGTTTGGTCAGGTTAGGCTAGAAATATTACTGTCACGTGTACCGAGGCACAACGAAAAGTTGCGTTGCCTCCTATTCACTCAGATCAGACATACACTAAATAGACACAATCAGTTCAAACAAATTCATTGGACAGAGCAACGGGGATAATACAGAAGGCAGTATATAGTTCATGACGTAGAATATCATCCTGAGTATTGTTTTTTGTTTGCATGAAAATCTAAATTGTCCGTGTATTTGTAAGAATGCAAAACATTTGCTCAAGCTGTATTGCATAATTCCGTTCTTCGTAGAACTCGATATGTGCAGGCGGAGAATTCGAGCTTTGCATAAACATAAACAAAGATATGTACAGTTGTCGGGAATTTTGAGAATTATGAGGAAGATGATCAGATTATAGTTTGGTTATCCCTGGAGCTCACACATTGGGGAGCACGATGGGAAAGTTAACAAGATAGAATGTGGTTAAAATAGCTATAGCTGAAACATTCTGCTGAGAAGCGGACTTTCTTATCAGTTGGCGGAGGATTGTCCTTTGTAGTTATGTCTAGGTTCTTATAGACAATAGACAATAGACAATAGGTGCAGGAGTAGGCCATTCAGCCCTTCGAGCCAGCACCGCCATTCAATGCGATCATGGCTGATCACTCAATCAGTACCCCGTTCCTGCCTTCTCCCCATACCCCCTCACTCCGCTATCCTCAAGAGCTCTATCCAGCTCTCTCTTGAAAGCATCCAACGAACTGGCCTCCACTGCCTTCTGAGGCAGAGAATTCCACACCTTCACCACCCTCTGACTGAAAAAGTTCTTCCTCATCTCCGTTCTAAATGGCCTACCCCTTATTCTCAAACTGTGGCCCCTTGTTCTGGACTCCCCTAACATTGGGAACATGTTATCTGCCTCTAATGTGTCCAATCCCCTAATTATCTTATATGTTTCAATAAGACGTACAAAGACGTACAGGTATGTAGGTTAATTGGCTGGGTAAATGTAAAAAAAAAAATTGTCCCTAGTGGGTGTAGGATAGTGTTAATGTACGGGGATCACTGGGCGGCACGGACTTGGAGGGCCGAAAAGGCCTGTTTCCGGCTGTATATATATGATATGATATGATATGATATGATAAGATCCCCCCTCATCCTTCTAAATTCCAGTGTATACAAGCCCAATCGCTCCAGCCTTTCAACATACGACAGTCCCGCCATTCCGGGAATTAACCTAGTGAACCTACGCTGCACGCCCTCCATAGCAAGAATATCCTTCCTCAAATTTGGAGACCAAAACTGCACACAGTACTCCAGGTGCGGTCTCACCAGGGCCCGGTACAACTGTAGAAGGACCTCTTTGCTCCTATACTCAACTCCTCTTGTTACGAAGGCCAACATTCCATTGGCTTTCTTCACTGCCTGCTGTACCTGCATGCTTCCTTTCATTGACTGATGCACTAGGACACCCAGATCTCGTTGAACTCCCCCTCCTCCTAACTTGACACCATTCAGATAATAATCTGCCTTTCTATTCTTACTTCCAAAGTGAATAACCTCACACTTATCTACATTAAACTGCATCTGCCATGTATCCGCCCACTCACACAACCTGTCCAAGTCACCCTGCAGCCTTATTGCATCTTCCTCACAATTCACACTACCCCCCAACTTAGTATCATCTGCAAATTTGCTAATGGTACTTTTAATCCCTTCGTCTAAGTCATTAATGTATATCGTAAATAGCTGGGGTCCCAGCACCGAACCTTGCGGTACCCCACTGGTCACTGCCTGCCATTCCGAAAGGGACCCATTTATCCCCACTCTTTGCTTTCTGTCTGTCAACCAATTTTCTATCCATGTCAGTACCCTACCCCCAATACCATGTGCCCTAATTTTGCCCACTAATCTCCTATGTGGGACCTTGTCGAAGGCTTTCTGAAAGTCGAGGTACACCACATCCACTGACTCTCCCTTGTCAATTTTCCTAGTTACATCCTCAAAAAATTCCAGTAGATTTGTCAAGCATGATTTCCCCTTCGTAAATCCATGCTGACTCGGAATGATCCCGTTACTGCTATCCAAATGCTCAGCAATTTCGTCTTTTATAATTGACTCCAGCATCTTCCCCACCACTGATGTCAGACTAACTGGTCTATAATTCCCCGTTTTCTCTCTCCCTCCTTTCTTAAAAAGTGGGATAACATTTGCTATCCTCCAATCCACAGGAACTGATCCTGAATCTATAGAACATTGAAAAATGATCTCCAATGCTTCCACTATTTCTAGAGCCACCTCCTTAAGTACTCTGGGATGCAGACCATCAGGCCCTGGGGATTTATCAGCCTTCAGTCCCATCAGTCTACCCAAAACCATTTCCTGCCTAATGTGGATTTCCTTCAGTTCCTCCATCACCCTAGGTTCTCCGGCCCCTAGAACATTTGGGAGATTGTGTGTATCTTCCTCAGTGAAGACAGATCCAAAGTAACGGTTTAACTCGTCTGCCATTTCTTTGTTCCCCATAATAAATTCCCCTGCTTCTGTCTTCAAGGGACCCACATTTGCCTTGACTATTTTTTTCCTCTTCACGTACCTAAAAAAACTTTTGCTATCCTCCTTTATATTATTGGCTAGTTTACCCTCGTACCTCATCTTTTCTCCCCGTATTGCCTTTTTAGTTAACTTTTGTTGCTCTTTAAAAGAGTCCCAATCCTCTGTCTTCCCACTCTTCTTTGCTATGTTATACTTCCTCTCCTTAATTTTTATGCTGTCCCTGACTTCCCTCGTCAGCCACAGGTGTCTCTTACTCCCCTTAGAGTCTTTCCACCTCTTTGGAATAAATTGATCCTGCAACCTCTGCATTATTCCCAGGAATACCTGCCATTGCTGTTCTACCGTCTTCCCTGCTAGGGCCTCCTTCCAATCAATTTTGGCCAGCTCCCGCCTCATGCCTCTGTAATCCCCTTTGCTATACTGTAATACCGACACTTCCGATTTTCCCTTCTGCCTTTCCATTTGCAGAGTAAAACTTATCATGTTGTGATCACTGCCTCCTAATGGCTCTTTTACCTCTAGTCCCCTTATCAGATCAGGATCATTACACAACACTAAATCCAGAATTGCCTTCTCCCTGGTAGGCTCCAGTACAAGCTGTTCTAAGAATCCATCTCGAAGGCACTCTACAAACTCTCTTTCCTGGGGTCCATTTCCAACCTGATTTTCCCAGTCTACCTGCATGTTGAAATCTCCCATAACCACAGTAGCATTACATTTTTGACACGCCAATTTTATCTCCTGATTCAACTTGCACCCTATGTCGAGGCTACTGTTTGGGGGCCTATAGATAACTCCCATTAGGGTCTTTTTACCCTTACAATTTCTCATTTCTATCCATACTGATTCAACATCTCCTGATTCTATGTCACCCCTTGCAAGGGAATGAATATCATTCCTTACCATCAGAGCAACCCCACCCCCTCTGCCCACCTGTCTGTCTTTTCTATACGTTGTGTACCCCTGGATATTCAGTTCCCAGCCCTGGTCCTCTTGTAACCATGTCTCAGTGATCCCTACAACATCATACTTGCCCATGACTAACTGAGCCTCAAGCTCATCCACTTTATTTTTTATACTACGCGCATTTAAGTACAACACTTTAACTTCTGTATTTACCTCCTCTCTCACATCGTTCACAATTGGCCCTGCCCTTAATTTCTTTTCCGCTCTAGAACTTCTGTTCCCATTCTTCCGAGAGTCTTTTGCAATATCTCCTGTATTCCCTTTTACCTCATCTTCATATTCACAATTTGTTAACCTCTCCCCCCCACTACTTAGTTTAAAGCCACATGTGTCACACTAGCAAACCTGCCTGCCAGAATGTTTGTCCCCCTGCTGTTAAGATGCAACCCGTCCCTTTTGTACAAGTCACCCCTAGCCCAGAAGAGATCCCAGTGGTCCAGAAATCGAAATCCCTGCTCTCTGCACCAGCCCCTCAGCCATAAATTCATACCCTCTATCTCTCTGTTCCTGGCCTCACCAGCACGAGGTACCGGTAGCAGTCCAGAGATAACCACCTTCGACGTCCTACTTCTCAGTGCTTTTCCCAACTCTCTAAACTCCCGCTGTAGCACCTCCTTCCTCTTCCGCCCGACGTCATTCGTGCCCACGTGCACAACGACTTCAGGTTGATCGCCTTCCCTCACTAGGATTTTCTGAAGCCGGTCTGTGATGTGTTGAACCCTGGCACCAGGGAGGCAACAGACCATCCTCAAGTCCCTCCTGCTGCCACAGAATCTTCTGTCCGTCCCTCGGACTATGGAGTCACCGACCACTACGGCTCTTCCAGACTTCGGTCTCCCCTGTCGAGTATCCTTGCCAACAGGTCCGCCACTCGGACTGGAAACGTCTTCTGCCCCGACAGTTCCCAAGAGGGTATACCTATTTGCAATAGGCACAGCCACTGGGGTCTCCTGTAGTCCACGTCCACTCCCCTGTTGCAATCTTGCATTACAGCTACTTTTGTTCCCACAGTTTCGCAGGTAAGTCTCCCAAAGGTTAACAGATGATCCCCTTTACGTGGGAACTCCATTTGGCGAGTAGAATCTGGACTTTTATGATGTCTACATGTTAGATTTATGGGTGGGAGATTTCTAAACACATGAAACCCAAGATTAAAGTTAACTTTGGGGATTCACAATGATGAAAGGTTACATGACATTGATTAATCATGGTTTATTTCAACTCCACGGGTAACCATTGTTTCATGAGGGTATAACAATCCTCCATTCACTGTAAGATTTTGAAGCAGCTTGACCTTGCTCACACTGTTCCTCGATGTACATCGCTAAGGCCTTTATTAAACCGACTTGTTCGATGGACTCACCACGGGTCTATGAGTGCTTTATTTTGTGTCTGTGGCTATCTGATGAAAGTTAGATATAGGGTACGGCTAATGCATAAAATCCCCTCCTACGTGTACAAAACATTTATTTAACTGTGCCAACTTGCGCAGGTGACCCGAAGGATGATGCAATCCTTCGATAAACCACGAGACATCATGCTTGGTTTGTGTTGTTGTAAACAATTAAGATATGAGGTGCATGACGTTTCAGCTGTTGTGTCATGTTCACTATTGTCACATGAACCGAAGAACATTAAATTCATTTATTTTTCATGCTATCCAAACTGGTCAGATGTACAATGCAGATTTAATCAGTTCAAGCGAGAGGGCAGAGGGTGTTGGGTCTACGGATTCACACAGGGGTTGGTGGGAATATGGATTTGCACAGATGGTGGTGGGTAAAGAGAATGCGTTACCAAGGGAGCTCGTTGAGGCAGAAGCTATGACAATATTTAAAATACATTTGGACAGGTACATGGACAGAAACGATTTAGAGTGAGTTTGGCCAAACGCTGTAAATGGACCCATTGGTCGGCATGGGGAAGCTGGGTGGAATGGTCTGTTCCCGTACTGTGCGACTGGATGAAAATAGATAGACATACAGAATGCAGAATACAGTTCTCAGAATTGTAGCTTATTGTGGAGCATTATTTTTTAAAACAAAGTCCAATATGTGCAATGGGGAGATACGAATCGAACAGTACCCCAGCATTTGGCCGGTTGTGCAGAAGACCGATAACGGAGGAAAATAAGCTATTCCTAAGTCTGGTGATGCGCGCTTTCAAGCTTCTGTACATTCTGCCGAATAAGAGCATGGAGGACAACGACTGACCTCTTTTGGAGATATTTGTTGATGTTGACCTATTGTTCCGAAGCAGCGTGAAATGTAGATGGAGTCAATAGGGAGACGTCTGGTCTGCGTGATGGATTGGGCTACATTTGCGACTCTCTGCAATTTCACCTGGTCTTGTCACAGCTGTTCCAAAACCAAACTGTGATACAATCCGACAATATGCTTTCTCTCGTCGATCTCTAAATGTCTTATAAGAAATACCGGAGACATGCCAATTTCCCCAGTCTCCTTGTGAAGTAAAGGCGTTGGTGTTTCTTCGTGGATTATGCATCAATGTGATTGCTCCACGACAAGTTGTTGGTAATGTTAACGCCATGGAGCTTGAGCTCCCAACCATCTCAATTCCGTGCCATTGATGTCCAATAGTCTC
>NW_027601298.1:350117-355117 GCF_053455715.1 Rhinoraja longicauda
TCCGAGTGCTCCCCAACCTGGAACCATGGATGTACATTCACAGGTGAAGGCCAGGTCCGAAGCAGACAAGTCAAACGATCCCAAGCGGTCCAAGAAGCCACGCTGTGGTCTCCGCAAAGCGATCAAGAATGCCAAGAGGCAATACCGGTTCAAACTTGCGTCCCAGTATAATCTCTGGGTCACACAGAGAATGTGGCAAGGTCTGATTAAGATAACTGGATGCAAAGCAAGTTCATGCAATCTCATTGGTAATCGTGCGACCTTACACGATGAACGGAATGCTTCCTCTGCTCGCTTCGAGCAGAAGGCCAACACCTGCCTCTTCGGCTCGAGGGTGACTCTTCCCAGGGTGACTATATCCTTCCTGTGAGTAAACCCACGGCATACAACAAGCCCTGACGGTGTACCTGGCCGTGTCCTTAATAGCTGCGCAGACCATTTGTCGACATCTCTAATCTCTCCCGACTCAGAGTATTTAATGCGTTTCATAACCTGCCTCTCAAAACATTTCATGATGGTGAAAGTCAAGTCCACTGGATGGTGATCGTTTACGCTTGAGGTCTTGCGTTTCTTCATCATTCCAATGTCGAAGAAACGCAAGACCTCAAGCTTAAACGATTACCATCCAGTGAACTTGACTTTCACCATCATGAAATGTTTTGAGAGGCAGGTTATAACCATATAACCATATAACCATATAACAACTACAGCACGGAAACATGCCTGTTCGGCCCTACCAGTCCACGCCGACCACTCTCTCTGACCTAGTCTCATCTACCTGCTCTCAGACCATAACCCTCCAATCCCCTCTCATCCATACACCTATCCAATTTACTTTTAAATAATAAAAGCGAGCCTGCCTCCACCACTTCCACCGGAAGCCCATTCCATACAGCCACCACCCTCTGAGTAAAGAAATTACCCCTCATGTTACCCCTAAACTTTTGTCCCTCAATTCTAAAGTTATGTCCCCTTGTTGGAATCTTCCCCACTCTCAAGGGGAAAAGCCTACCCACGTCAACTCTGTCCGTCCCTCTTAAAATTTTAAAAACCTCTATCAAGTCCCCCCTCAACCTTCTACGCTCCAAAGAATAAAGACCCAACCTGTTCAAACTCTCTCTGTAGCTTAAGTGCTGAAACCCAGGCAACATTCTTGTAAATCTCCTCTGTACCCTCTCCATTTTGTCGACATCCTTCCTATAATTTGGCGACCAGAACAGCACACCATACTCCACATTCGGCCTCACCAATGCCCTGTACAATTTTAACATTACATCCCAACTTCTATACTCGATGCTCTGATTTATAAAGGCAAGCATACCAAACGCCTTCTTCACCAACCTATCCACATGAGATTCCACCTTCAGGGAACAATGCACAGTTATTCCCAGATCCCTCTGTTCCACTGCATTCCTCAATTCCCTACCATTTACCCTGTACGTCTTATTTTGATTTGTCCTACCAAAATGCAGCACCTCACACTTATCAGCATTAAACTCCATCTGCCATCTTTCAGCCCACCCTTGCAAAAGGCCCAAGTCTCTCTGTAGACTTTGAAACTCTACTTCATTATTAACTACACCACCTATCTTAGTATCATCTGCATATTTACTAATCCAATTTGCCACACCATCATCCAGATCATTAATGTAAATGACAAACAACAGTGGACCCAACACAAATCCTTGGGGTACTCCACTAGACACTGGCCTCCAACCTGACATACAGTTGTCAACCATTACCCTCTGGTATCTCCCATTCAGCCATTGTTGAATCCATCTTGCAACCTCACTATTAATACCCAACGATTTAACCTTCTTAATCAACCTACCATGTGGAACCTTGTCAAACCTCTGTGTGCCTGGGTCCTGGACTTTCTCACTGCCAGGCCCCAAGTGGTCAGGATGGGGGAACACACATCTAGCTCCCTCACCCTGAACATAGGACCCCCCAGGGCTGCGTCCTTAGCCCCCTACTGTACTCCCTGTACACACATGAATGTGGGGCCAGGTTCAGCTCAAACTCCATCATCAAGTTTGCTGATGACACTGTGGTGGTGGGCCGGATCTCCAACAACGATGAGAAGGCCTACCGGGAGGAGGTGGCTGATCTGGCACTCTGGTGTCAGGACAATAGCCTCCTCTTGAATGTCACTAAAACAAAGGAGCTGATTGTGGACTTCAGAAGGGCTAAACATCCAAGGACGTACACGCCACTCGAGATAAATGAGTCTATTGTGGATAGGGTGAGCAGTTTCAAATACTTGGGAGTCCGCATCGCAGAGGATCTGACGTGGGCAACGCACATTGCCGCACTGGTGGGTAAGGCTAAGCAGCGCCTTTACCACCTTAGACAACTGAGGAAATTCAGAGTGTCGCTGAGGATCCTTCATTGCTTCTACTCTGGAGCACCCTGTCCGGCAACTTTACAGTCTGGTTTGGGAACAGCTCTGCCCAGGACAGGATGGCCCTGCAGAGAGTAGTGCGTTCGGCAGAACGCACCATGGGAACTACACTCGTCCCCCTGCAGGACCTATACATCAGGAGGTGCAGATCCAGAGCAAGCAAGATCATGAGGGACCCCTGCCACCCCAGTAACGGACTGTTCCAGATGCTACGATCAGGCAAACGCCTCCGCTGTCACGCTGTGAAAACGGAGAGGATGAGACGGAGCTTCTTCCCACAGGCCATCAGGACTGTCAACTTTTATAACCCCAGAGACTAAATTTTTGTCGACACTTTTTGTGCTATGTTTAGTAACTTATTAACTTTATTTATATGCTGTAACTGTAATTCAAAGCAGGCATTGCCACTTTCATTTCACTGCACATCGAGTATGTGTATGTGACAAATAAATTTGACTTGGCTTGACTTGAAATGCCTTACTAAAGTCCATATAAACAACATCTATAGCCTTGCCCTATCAATTTCCCTGGTAACCTCTTCAAAAAATTCAAGAACATTAGTCAAACATGACCTTCCAGGCACAAATCCATGTTGACTGTTTCTAATCAGGCCTTGTTTATCCATATAATTATATATATTGTCCCTAAGTATCTTTTCCATTAATTTTCCCACCACAGACGTCAAACTAACAGGTCTATAATTGCTAGGTTTACTTTTAGAACCTTTTTTAAACAAAGGCACAACATGCGCAATGGGCCAATCTTCCGGCACCATTCCCGTTTCTAATGACGTTTGAAATATTTCTGCTATTTCTGCACTACCTTCCCTCAATGTCCTAGGGAATATCCTATCAGGACCTGGAGACTTATCTACTTTTATATTTTTCAAAAGTGTCCGTACCTCCTCTTCTTTAATCCTCATAATTTCCATCACTACTCTACTTGTTTCGGTTACCTCACATAATTCAATATCCTTCTCCTCGGTGAATACCGAAGAAAAGAAATTGTTTAATATCTCCCCCATTTCCTCCGGCTCAGCACATAGCTGTCCACTCTGACTCTCTAAATGACCAATTTTATCCCTCGCTATCCTTTTGCTATTGACATATCTGTAGAACCCCTTGGGGTTTACTTTTACATTACTTGCCAAAGCAAACTCATATCTTTTTTTCGCTTTTCTAATTTCCTTCTTCAGATTCCTTTTACATTCTTTATATTCCTCAAGAACCTCATTTACTCCCTGCCGCTTATATTTATGGTATATCTCCCCCTTTTTCCGAACCAAGTGTCCAATTTATGAAACGCATTAAATGCAGTCTACCCAGCGGCCTTGCCCCACTGCATTTCGCCCACCGCCATCACAGGCCCACGGACGATGCCATCGCACTAGCCCTCCCCTCAATATTGGAACAGCAGGATAAGAGCGACACCTGCGTCAGACTCCTATTCATAAATTACCGTTCTACCTTTAATACCATTATACCATGCAAGTTCATCACCAAATTCGCGGGATTTAGTGTCAGTGCTCATCTCTGAAACTGGACCCTCGACTTCCTGACCAACAGACACCATTTAATGAGGATAAGGGACAGATCGTCCTCTACGATAATCGTCAACACGTGAGTTCCGCAAGGATGCGTTCTCCGCCCCTTCTTTACTCCTTGTACACCCAAGACTGTGCAGGCATGTAAAATCTAATTCAATTTTCAAATTCGCAGACGGCACCACCATTGTGGGCCGGATACCATATATTGACGAATCTGAGTACATGAAGGAAATCGAGAACCTCAATGTCAGCAAGGCAAAGGACATAATGATCGACTTTGGGAAGCCGACATACCCAAATTTGCATTGAAGGCACCGATGGAGAGACGGTTGGAATCTTCAAATTGCGAAGAGAAAATATCACCAACAACCTCTCCTGGGCCACTTTTATTGAGGCAACGGCCAATAAATCACACCAACGCCTCTACTGTCTTGGAAGGCTTAGGAAGTTTGGCTTGTCCCCGGCAACACTCACCAACTTCCGCATATGCACCATAAAAATCAGTTCATCAGGATGTATCACTGCTTGGTTTGGGAGCAGCTCCATGCAAGACCGCAAGAATTTGCAGCGAATGTGGGCACAGCCAGGACCTCAAACAAACGACCCCCTCTTTTATTGACTCCATTTATACCTTACCATGTATCTGTCCAAATGTATTTTAAATTTAATGATAATATTTGCCTCAAATACTTCCTCTGGCAGCTCAGTTAATGTAGCCGACACTGTCTGTATGCATCCATCGACCCTTCACTTTCTTTCCTCGAGGGAATTAAAAATATATGGATATACTCAGGACACTCAGGAGACTTCTGAGGGAAAATGAAAAAGTATCTAATGTCAAAAATGAATTATCTTGTCAAAGGTCTGATATTGGCCAAACAAATACATGGTGTGGTATCGTTTCGCGAAACACATTCACGTAAAACCCCGATGTTGCACCGCACTCTGCATTAGACTGTCAACTCCCTCGTCAGTGTAGCTGAGCCGGGTGGGAAAATTATTTCCTGTCTAACTTTCATTGCACAATAGGAATAACCAAATCTGACTACC
>NW_027601298.1:355617-358117 GCF_053455715.1 Rhinoraja longicauda
CTACCCACCTACCCCCCTACCTACCTACCTACCTACCTACCTACCTACCTACCCCCCTACCTACCTACCCACCTACCCCCCCACCCACCCACCTACCCACCCACCCACCTACCCACCCACCCACCTACCCACCCACCCACCTACCTACCTACCCCCCTACCTACACCCCTACCTACCTACCTACCTACCTACCTACCTACCTACCTACCTACCTACCTACCTACCTACCTACCTACCTACCTACCTACCCCCCTACCTACACCCCTACCTACCTACCTACCTACCTACCTACCTACCTACCTACCTACCTACCTACCTACCTACCTACCTACCTACCTACCTACCTACCCACCTACCCACCTACCCACCCACCCACCCACCCACCCACCCACCCACCCACCCACCCACCCACCCACCCACCCACCACCCACCTACCTACCCACCCACCAACCCAGCTACTGACCCACCTACCCACCTACCCACACACCCTCCTACACACCCAACCCACCTACCCAACTCCCCATCCACCCACCTACCCACCTACCTACCCACCCACCCACCCACCCACCCACCCACCCACCCACCCACCCACCCACCCACTCACCCACCTACCCACTCACCGACCCACCTACTGACCCACCTACCCACCCACCCACCTACCCACCTACCTACCCACCTACCTACCTATCTACCTACCTACCCACACACCCTCCTACACACCCAACCCACCTACCCAACTCCCATCCACCCACCTACCCACCTACCCACCCACCCACCCACCCACCCACCTACCTACCTACCTACCCACCCACCCACCTATCTACCCACCTATCTACCCACCTACCCACCTACCCACCTACCCACCTACCCACCTACCCACCTACCCACCTACCCACCTAGCTAACTACCTACCTACCTACCTACCTACCTACCTACCTACCTACCTACCTACCTACCTACCTACCTACCTACCTACCCAACTACCCACCTACCCACCTACCCACCTACCCACCTACCCACCTACCCACCTACCCACCTAGCTAACTACCTACCTACCTACCTACCTACCTACCTACCTACCTACCTACCTACCTACCTACCTACCTACCTACCTACCTACCTACCTACCTACCTACCTACCTACCTACCTACCTACCTACCTACCTACCTACCTACCTACCCAACTACCCACCTACCCACCTACCCACCTACCCACCTACCCACCTACCTACCTACCTACCTACCTACCTACCTACCTACCTACCTACCTACCTACCTACCTACCTACCTACCTACCTACCTACCTACCCACCTACCCACCCACCCACCCACCCACCCACCCACCCACCCACCCACCCACCTACCCACCCACCCACCTACCCACCTACCCACCTACCCACCCACCCACCGAACTACCTACCTACCCACCTACCCACCTACCCACCTACCCACCCACCCACCTACCCACCCACCCACCTACCCACCCACCCACCTACCCACCCACCCACCTACCCACCCACCCACCTACCCACCTACCCACCTACCCACCTACCCACCCACCCACCCACCCACCCACCTACCCACCCACCCACCTACCCACCCACCCACCTACCCACCTACCCACCTACCTACCTACCCACCTACCCACCTACCCACCTACCCACCCACCCACCTACCCACCCACCCACCTACCCACCCACCCACCTACCCACCCACCCACCTACCCACCCACCCACCTACCCACCACCCACCTACCCACCTACCCACCTACCACCACCCACCCACCCACCCACCCACCACCTACCCACCCACCCACCTACCCACCCACCCACCTACCCACCTACCCACCTACCTACCTACCCACCTACCCACCTACCCACCTACCCACCTACCCACCTACCTACCTACCCACCTACCCACCTACCCACCCACCCACCTACCCACCTACCTACCTACCCACCTACCCACCTACCCACCTACCCACCCACCCACCCACCCACCGAACTACCTACCTACCTACCTACCTACCTACCCACCTACCCACCGAACTACCTACCTACCCACCTACCCACCTACCCACCTACCTACCCACCCACCGAACTACCTACCTACCTACCTACCTACCTACCTACCCACCTACCCACCTACCCACCTACCCACCCACCCACCGAACTACCTACCTACCCACCTACCCACCTACCCACCTACCTACCTACCCACCTACCTACCTAACTACCTACCCACCTACCCACCTACCTACCTACCTACCTACCTACCTACCTACCTACCTACCCACCCACCCACCCACCCACCCACCCACCCACCCACCCACCCACCTACCCACCTACCTACCCACCCACCTACCCACCCACCCACCCACCTACCCACCTACCCACCTACCCACCTACACACCCAACCCACCTACCCAACTCCCCATCCACCCACCTACCCACCTACCTACCTACCCACCTACCCACCCACCCACCCACCTACCCACCTA
>NW_027601298.1:361671-395671 GCF_053455715.1 Rhinoraja longicauda
CCATTATTTTTATTTCAAATGTTCGACGATAAAGGGTTAACGAAGGTTCATTCTCCATAATAATCTCATCTGTAATGAGCACGAACTGCATCTTGCTCCACTATCCACTCTGGTAAACACAGTGTGAAGATGCATTCATTTGTTAATTTCATCTTAATTAACAGTGGTTAAAATACTAATTGCCCCTCTCCGGTATACAATTGAAAGAATAACGCTGAATATTAAAATGCAGCTTCAGATCTGAGAAAGGGGAAGTTGAGTAACTGTGCTGGTCCCTTCGCCCAGTGGGGAATATTAGTTCCAGCCGGTAAAAACGACCTGTGCTCTGTTCAATCTGCAGTTTATTTTGTGGTGAACTACTTCAGACCAGTCGACAGGTCGATGTGAATTTAAACCCATAGACCAGACAGCAAGGTCGGTCTGGAGAGTAAATGACCAACTCATCCGTCTGTGCTGTCGACACAGCGGCACAGAGAAGCTGGCACACACGCAGACTTCATTTATGTGCTTATTTATCAAGTCATTCAGGAGAGTATATCTCCCATCATGCAGTGCAAACCCGGTACACGTAGAGACTGAAATAAACACTTCAATGATCAGGGACTATTCTTTAAAATGACCAATGTATATGACTAGCAATTATAATATGTTTTCTGCTTAATTTGCATCTTTGAGAAATGTTGACTGTGTTAATTCCTCTCATTTCGAGGCTAGATTCTAGTGTAACTAAATATACAAACAGTTGTCAGCCCACTCAAAGCACTTTCTTTATCAGTGCTGTACCTTGTGCAAATTTCAGGCACAGGTTGCCGTGTTTCATCGGGAGGATAGTGCATTTTAGTTCATCTGACCTATTCCCATTTGTCAGCATATGAATAATTTCGCCCTAAACCATTTCCATCTTGTCCCTGTCCAAATGTATTTGTGTTATTATTATTACGCTACCTATGATACTGTGCATCTCAACGAGATCACTGCACTGCCTAGTCCGCGACATAGAATAATGTCCGTAGTGCCCAACCTTTCCCCGTAGCCTCGACCCTTGCTTTCGGGCAACGTGTTCAAAATATATTCCCCGCACCCTTTACAAATTAGTGCCACACTTCCTAAATATGGTGACGAAAAATATAGCCATTACTCCAAGTGCGTCCATACCAACGTCCTGTCCAACTGAACATGACTTTCCAACTTCTCAATTGCATTCACTGACTGATGAAGATAGAATGCCAAAAACCACCCTATCTCCATGTGTCGCCCCTTTCAGGGAACGATGTACATTTACTTCTAGATCCCTCCGCTCTACAACACTCCCCAGGTACCTACGTTTCACGGTGAAGATCATTCCCAGGTTAGACTTCCCCAAATTAAAACCTCACACTTATCTGAAAGAAAACCATTCGCAATTTCTCAGCACACTTTACAAGTTGAATTTTGCCTGTCTGTGATACCACCTATTTTAGTATCAACTTGAAAATTAGTCCTTGTACATTCTCTTGCAATTGATTGATATAGATGACAAACAACAATGAGCCGAGCACCAATTCCTGAGACACCTTGACCAACGAATTGAACTTTACCATACGTCTCTTTACCACTATTTACTGCTGTTATGACATCCAAGCTATGGACTTGGATCCCAAGATCCTTTATATAGCAATGATTTTAAGAGAAGCGCAATTAATTGTATATTTTGCACATACATTTGACCTACTAAAGTCCAACGTCTCACACTTACTTAGAATAAACTCTATCTGCAATCCCCTCCCCCCACCCCCCAAGCCCCCATTTCTAAAACGGATCTCTCTGCTGTTCTATGCTGAGAGAGACTCCCTCGCATTCAACAACACCGATTAACAGGCAATTTAGTTATATCAGCACCGAACAAGACACAAACAATCTCCACAAACACTAGGGGACCGAGGATTTTGCGGGAGGGAGAACTGAAGGAAATCCACATTAGTCAGGGAATGTTGTTAGGTAAACTCGAGACTAAGTGCACATAATTCCAGGGCCTGGTGTTCTGCATCCTAGAGCACTGAAGGAGGTGGTCCAATAAATCGTGGATGAATTAGTGATCATTTTCATATGTTTTATAGACTCTGGTCAGCTCTGGGTCAGTTCCCGTGTACTGGATGGTAGCTAATGTAACCCTACTTTTTCTGAAAGGAAGGAGGGAGAAAACTGAGCATTATACACCTGTTAGCCTGCCATCCGTAGTGGGGAAGATGCTTAACTTGATTATTAAAGATATAATAGCAGCGCATTTGGAAAGCAGAGACCGGATCGGTCAAAGTCAGCATGAATTTATAAAGAGGAAATCATGCTTGACTATTTTCCTTCAATTTTTTGAGGATGCAACATGAAGAATTGATAAGGGAGAGCCAGTAGATGTGGTGTTTCTGTAACGGACCGCAGGTAGACCCAAATGTAGCACACGGAACCAAGGAAGTAGTTTTAGAATTTTTACCTGCTCGTGGTCGGGGACAGAAGACTGAGGCGTTCACCAGGGCTACGACGAGGCATGAAGGTCGGGAGCACGCAGGGTCGGCAATGGGAAATTAGTCTAAGAGAGAATGCTGGAGAGTCTTGCAAGAGGGCTAAGAACAATCTGGCATAGAGTGTGTGTGCAGGAAGGGTTTATATGCTGGCTTGATTGGTGATCTGGAGCAGATGAGTGAACAGGTGAGGGGAGTTGGTTTAACGTGGTGGGCGTGGCTGGCAGGTGAGTGAACAGGACAGACTGTGACATAACCCCCCCCCCTCAAGGGACGGCTCCTGACGTCCCCAAAACTTAATAAACAGAAACCGAGTGGGAGGAGGGGCCATGGAGGTAGGCTAATACTGTTCGGAGACGCCGTCCCTTTCCATAGTCGCAACCGGGTGGGAGGCAGGTGACTGGTGGGGGGGAATCATCCTCATCAGAGGATGGCCCCTCGAGACTTCCAGCACCAGTGTGCCCGGGACTGGAAATCTCCTCGTCTCCAGATGAGTCTTCTTGCTCCGGAAAATCTGGAGCAACAGACGGCGAGGTTACCCGGGGTGCCCCTCTGGGCCTAGCCGGTTGGTCGGGGTGTTGAAGATGGAAGGTCTTGATGAGTCGGGAGTCGAGAATGTGTCGAGCAGGGACCCAGGACCTCTCCCCTGGACCATACTCCTCCCAGTCGACGAGGTACTGCAGGCCCATCCCTCGGCGGCGGGACTGCAGCAGGCGACGGACCGTGTAGACAAGGCTCGCATCGATGAAACGTAGAGGTGGCGGTGGTGGATTCGCTGGCGAAAGGGGACCATGCACCGCAGGGCCGTCTCCATCTCCTGATTCTTTCTCTCCGTGTGGCCGTTGGTCTGGGGGTGAAAGCCGGAGGATAAGCTGACTGTGGCCCCCAGCTGCTTGCAAAACTCCCTCCAGAAAACGGATGTGAACTGGGGCCCCTGTTCGGAAACCACATCAAATGGTAGACCGTGGAGCCGGAACACATGTTGGAGGATGACCATGGCTGTTTCTTTGGCGGATGACAGCTTTGGGAGAGGGATGAAGTGTGCCATCTTACTAAATCGGTCTAACACCGTCAGGATGGTGGTATTATTGTCTGACGGCGGCAGACCGGTGACAAAGTCCAGGGATATGTGGGACCACGGGCGACGAGGCACAGGCAGGGGCTGCAGAAGTCCGGCAGGAGCCTTATGGGATGGCTTGTTCTGGTTGCAAACTGGGCAGGCGTTGGCATACCCCCCGGATATCCTCATTCAGCGTGGCCCACCAGAAACGTTGTTGGATGGTGAGTCCGGTCCGCGGGCTCTGCGAACCGGAGCCCTGGAGGCCGCCAGCACCAGGAGTTGGGCCGATGGTAGGCCGCAGCAGGAACGGAGACCGACCCGGAAAACAAAGGTCGTGTCTCCGTTCGGAAGGGCCACATTTCCAATTTTACAGTCGTCCCCCCCCCCCACACACACACACAGCACATAGTACACAGCCACAAAAACATGACATCACATCTACAATTAAAACCAAAAAAAACAACAAAACAACACAGGGACAAACGGGCCGCAGGTAAGCCGCAACTGCTAGGGCATTGCCGCCATTTTGGGTAGCAAATGGGCTATTTATCTAGCTTTGTAGCTGTCAGTCTATCGCTGAATAGCCATGCAGGCATTTACCTCTGTGTAGGAAGGAACTGCTGGCTTCAATCGAAGATAGACACAAAATGGCGGAGTAACTCAGCGGGACAGCCAGCATCTCTGTCCAGAAGGAATGGGTGAGATTTCGGATGGAGACCCTTCTTCAAATTGATTTAACTAGCTAGGTTGCTGTATGGGTATCTGGCTTTCTGGCCATTTAGCGATCTAGTATCTTGGTGGGCAGCTAGCAAGCTATATAACAATCTAACTATCTGGTTAGTTAGCAAGCTAACTATCCAGATATTTTGCTATCTAACTATCGATATATATATATATATATATATATATATATATATATATATATATATATATATATATATATATATATATATATATATATACTAGAACAAGTGTGCCCGTTGGGCCCGTCCTCGTAGGGTTTCCATTGTAACCGGGAGGGGAGTGGGGGTAGGGAAGGGGGAGGGAGGGAGTAGGGAGGTGTGGAGGGGGGAGGGGAGGGGGAGGGAGGGGGGGAGGGGAGGGGGGAAGGAGGGAGGGAGAGGGGAGGGAAGGGGGTAGGGGGGAGGGGGAGGAGGGGAGGGGGGAAGGGGAGGGAGGGGGGAAGGGGAGGGGGAGGGAGGGGGGAGGGAGAAGGGAGTGAGGGGGGAGGGAGGGGGACCTCCCCTTTTCCCAGTACCCCTCTTTCCCCATTGGGCCCGTGCTCGTAGGGTTTCCATTGTAACCGGGAGGGGAGTGCGGGGGAGGGAAGGGGGAGGGAGGGAGGAGGGCAGGGGAGGGGGAGGGAGGAGGAGGGGAGAAGGGGGGGGAGGGAGAGGGGAGGGAGTGGGGTAGGGGAGGGGGAGGGAGGGGGAGGGGAGGGGGAGGGGAGGGGGGAGGGAGAGGGGAGGGAGGGGGGGAGGGGGAAGGGGGGAGGGAGGGGTACCTCCACTTTTCCCAGTACCCCTCTTTCCCGTTGGGCCAGTCCTCGTAAGGTTTCCATTGTAACCGGGAGGAGGGGAGGGAGGGAAGGGGGAGGGAGGGAGGAGGGAGGTGTGGAGGGAGGAGGGGAGGGTGAGGGGTGGCGGGAGGGTGGATGGGGGGAGGGAGGGGGATAGGGGGAGGGTAGGGGGGAGGGAGGGGGAGGGGAGGGGGGAAGGGGGAGGGGGAAGGGGGAGGGAGGGGGACCTCCCCTTTTCCCAGTACCCCTCTTTCCCCGTTGGGCCCGTCCCCGTAAGGTTTCCATTGTAACTGGGAGGCGGGGAGGGAGGGGGGAGGGGGATGGAGGGGGGGAGGGGAGGGGGAAGGGGTGGGAGGGGAGGGGGAAGGGGGAGGGGGAAGGGGAGAGGGAAGGGGGGGAGGGAGGAGGACCTCCCCTTTTCCCAGTACCCCTCTTTCCCCGTTGTGCCCGTCCTTGTAGGGTTTCCATTGTAACCGGGAGGAGGGGAGGGAGGGAGGGAGGGAGGAGGGAGGAGGGGAGGGAGGGGGGGAAGGGGAGGGCGGAAAGGGGGGAGGGGGGGGAGGGAGAGAGGGGGAGGGTTGAAAGAGCATCCCTCTCCCCATCAGGACTGCCTCCTCCATCGACTCCTTTAAGTCCAGGCTCAAAACCTATTTCTACTCCCTAGCTTTTGAGGCTAATTGAGGAGGTACTGTGAACTGTTTGGGAGGGGAGGGGAGGGGGGAAGGGGGGAAGGAGGGGGACCTCCCCTTTTCCCAGTTCCCCTCTTTCCCCGTTGGGCCTGTCCTCGTAGGGTTTCCATTGTAACCGGGAGGACGGGAGGGAGGGAAGGGTGAGGGAGGGAGGAGGGAGGTGTGGAGGGAGGAGGGAGGTGTGGAGGGAGATGGGGAAGGAGGGGGGAGGGGAGGGGGTAGGGGGAGGGAGAGGGGAGGGAGGGAGTGGGGTAGGGGGAGGGAGGGGGAGGGGAAGGGGAGGAGGGGGACCTCCCCTTTACCCAGTACCCCTCTTTCCCCGTTGGGCCCGTCCTCGTAGGGTTTCCATTGTAACCGGGAGGAGGGGAGGGAGGGAAGGGGGAGGGAGGGAGGAGGGGGGAGGGAGAGGAGGGGGGAAGGGGGGAGTGAAGGGGTAGGGGGAGGGAGGGGGAGAGGGGAGGGGGGGGTAGGGGGGAGGGGGGGTAGGGGGGAGGGGGAAGGGGGGAGGGAGGGGGATCTCCCCTTTTCCCAGTACCCCTCTTTCCCCGTTGGGCCCGTCCCTGTAGGGTTTCCATTGTAACCGGGAGGGGTGGAGGGATGGTGGAAGGAGGGGGGAGGGGGAGAGGGATGGAATGGTGGAGGGAGGGGGGAGGGAGTGGGGGAGGGTGGGATGGAGGGAAGGAGGGAGGGGGGGAGTTAGGGGCTGAGTGGTGATGGAGGTTGGGATTGAGGGGGGAGGGAGGGGGGGAGGGAGTGGGGATGGAGGTGGGAAGGAGGGGGGAGGAAGGGGTTGATGGGGGAAGTGGGACCTCCCCTTTTCCCAGTACCCCTCTTTCCCCCACCACCAAGCCCCCTCCGCAACGACCCCTGTTGTCCCCAGTCCCCATTCACAGACCCCCCCCCCCCCATTCTCTCTCTCCCCATACACACTCTCAGTGCTTTTTTCGAAACACTTGCCCCGGTGGCCCACGAGCATATGGGCCCAATGCTGATCTGTGTATGTTAAGTGACTTGCAATAAAAAAATATACTTTAAAAAGAGATAAGTGCTTTTTAAGTGCTTGTTTTGAAACATTCGCGGTCACATAGTGCTTCTCACTGTAGCACCCATCTCAAGTGTGCCCGTTGGGCCCGTCCTCGTAGGGTTTCCATTGTAACCGGGAGGAGGGGAGGGAGGGAAGGGGGAGAGAGAGAGGTGTGGAGGGAGGAGGGGAGGGGGAGGGAGGGGGTAGGGGAGGGGAGGGGGGGAAGGGGAGGGGGGGAAGGGGGGAGGGAGAGAGGGGGAGGGGGAGGGAGAGAGGGGGAGGGGGAGGGAGGGGGGAGGGGAAGGGCGGAGGGAGGGGGACCTCCCCTTTTCCCAGTACCCCTCTTTCCCCATTGTGCCCGTCCTCGTAGGGTTTACATTGTAACCGGGAGAAGGGGAGGGAGGGAAGGGGGAGGGGGGGAGGAGGGAGGTGTGGAGGGAGGAGGGGAGGGGGAAGGGGGAAGGGGAGTGGGGGGAGGGAAGGGGGAGGGAGGGGGGAGGGGAGGGGAGGGTGGAAGGGGAGGGCGGAAAGGGGGGGGAGGGGGGGAAAGGGGGGAGGGGGGAGGGAGAGAGGGGGAGGGTGGAAAGAGCATCCCTCTCCCCATCAGAACTGCCCCCTCCATCGACTCCTTTAAGTCCAGGCTCAAAACCTATTTCTACTCCCTAGCGTTTGAGGCTCATTGAGGAGGCGCTGTGAACAGTTTGCGTGCCACTGTATGTTTCATTTTTTCCTTAGTACCTAATCAGATGTACAGCACTTTGGTCAACGTGGGTTGTTTTTAAATGTGCTATACAAATAAAATGGACTTGACTTGACAGCTCTTCGCAACAATGTAGCACAGGGGCATTGTGACGTCACACGCTGAATACCGCTGGGGGGGGGGAAGGGCGGTCAGCTCGAGTCCATCTCACAGGGGCATTGTGACATCACAATCCGCACCGCAGCGCCCCCCTTCTGTCAAAACTTCGATAAATCAGGGGGGGCAGCACTTTTAAACCTCTGTAACTTAAAAAATATGCGTCCGAATTAAATAAAAATATCATTTTCCAGCAGCGAACCGCATGCTGATTAAGGCGGTACAAAAATCGTGGCGCTACGGTTCACCGTTTTGCCGGAATTGCCGTATTCAGCCGACATCAGTGTTATATATATATATAACACAAGATCTGAGTTTTAGTAGTATATAGATATATATATATATATATATATATATATATATCTTGCTAACTAGCTCTCCAGCTATCTAGTTATTCAGCTGTTTAGCTACCTAGTTAGCTATCTACCCAACTATGTAGGCAGCTAGCTAGCTATATAAGAATATATATATATCAAGTTAGTTGGCTAGCTATACAGCTATATGGCTATGTGGTAATCTGGGTATGCAGGTGCAGAATTAATTGGATATGTATCTAAGTAGCTATTGAGCTATCTATCTGTATATCCGGCACGGTGGCGCAGCGGTAGAGTTGCTGCTTTACAGCGAATGCAGCGCCGGAGACTCAAGTTCGATCCTGACTACGGGTGCTGCACTGTAAGGAGTTTGTACGTTCTCCCCGTGACCTGCGTGGGTTTTCTCCGAGATCTTCGGTTTCCTCCCACACTCCAAAGACGTACAGGTATGTAGGTTAATTGGCTGGGTAAATGTTAAAAAAATAAATTTAAAAATTGTAGGATAGTGTTAATGTACGGGGATCGCTGGGCGGCACGGACTTGGAGGGCCGAAAAGGCCTGTTTCCGGCTGTATATATATGATATGATATGATAATATAGCTAGCTAGCTACATAGTTTTCCCGCTATCTAGCTATCTAACTATCTAGACATCAATTTAACTATCTAGCTGCCAGGCTATCTGTTCATTTAGCTCTCTAGCTATCTGGATAGATATCGAGTTATTTTTCTAGCTAGCTGGCTATTTAACAACTATTTGTCTATCTAGGCCTCTCGCTATATAGCTATCTAGCAGGCTACGTAGCTCGATACCTATCTAGATTTCCACCTATCAATGTACCTTTGGATAGCCGTCTAGTTATCCAACTATCTAGCTATCTGTCTGGTCATCTCGTTCTGGCTAGCTATCTGAGTATCTGGCAATCTAGCTATTTAGCTCTGTGGCAACCCAGGTAGGCATCTAGCTTGCTAGATAACTATTTATCTAGCTATCTAGTTGGTTAGCTAGATAGATATCCAGCTATATGGCTATATGGCTATCTAGCAATCCCGGCACCTAACTTCGTAGCTGTCTAGCTAACTAGCTATCTAGTTTGTTATCTTGCTAGATATATACCGATACAGCCAGCTACATAGTTATTTCGCTTTCTAGCTAACTAAATATCTTGATATCCATCTATTTAGCTACCTAGCTATCCAGATATCTGGTAATTTAGCTATCCACCTACCTAGTTAACTATCTAGGTTTTTTTCTCGCTCGCTTGCTATCTAGCGACTATCTGTATACCCAGGTATCTAGTTATCTAGCTATTCATCTAGCTATTAGCTGTCTCGATATATAGCTAGCTACCCAGCTATCAACCCATTTAGCTATCTACATTCCAGTCATCCAGCAATCTAGTTAGCGGCGTAGCTGGGTAGCTAGACAGCGATATGCATACGTAGATAGCCAGCTGGCTAAATAGCTATCGAGAGAGTTGTATATTTGGAGATTTATCTAGCTAAATATCTAGCTATATATTGCACAATCTCGCTATCTAGTGCACAATCCAGCTATCAAGCTAGCTCCGTGGCTAACTGTCTTGCTATCTAGATAGCTAACTGGCTATCAATATCGATAGATAGGATAGATCGACAGATAGGTAGGTAGGTAGGTAGCTAGGTAGGTACGTCGGTGGGTAGGAAGATAGGTAGGTCGGTAGGTAGGTAGGTAGGAAGGTGGGTAGATGGGTCGGTTGGTAGGTGGGTAGGTAGGCAGGTAGGTAGGTAGGTAGGTAGGTAGGTAGGTAGGTAGGTAGGTAGGTAGGTACGTCGGTAGGTAGGTAGGTAGGTAGGTAGGTAGGTAGGTAGGTAGGTAGGTAGGTAGGTAGGTAGGTAGGTAGGTAGGTAGGTAGGTAGGTAGGTAGGTAGGTAGGTAGGTAGGTAGGTAGGTAGGTAGGTAGGTAGGTAGGTAGGTAGGTAGGTAGGTAGGTAGGTAGGTAGGTAGGTAGGTAGGTAGGTAGGTAGGTAGGTAGGTAGGTAGGTAGGTAGGTAGGTAGGTAGGTAGGTAGGTAGGTAGATAGTTAGGTAGGTGGGTTGCTAGGTAGGTAGCTAGGTAATATCTTGCTCTCTTGCTACCCTCTCCGCGCGAGTAAACAGGGTATGTGCAGATATATGTACAGGTTATAATCACCTTAATATACAGTGGTTAAAATGAGTAAATACATCTTTAAGGCTTACAATTTAATGAATAACAAATCTATACATTAATGAAACTGTATATTGTATATATGATTGTTCCCGAAATACATGCAAAAAGGTACACGATAGCGCAACAACTTTAGGCCCACCTTACTCACTAATGGCCTGTGGTGTGCAGAAGCAATATTTTAAAAGTTATTGACATTTTATCTTTAATAAATCCCTTTTCCACTAGCCGTGGCCGGCGGCTGCGCCTGCGCAGTAATGCCTCCATGTTGGACGTCACAATGGGCGAAGGTGAAAGAAGATGGCCGCGGGGATCCGCACGTGCGCAGTTGGGGAACCGGGCCCGACCTTCCTCGCGACACCTGCCCGGGGCCGGAGTGAGTAGCTCCCTCTCCTCTTTTCTCTTCCCCCTCACCCGCCATCAGACCCGGGGGGCTTTTAAAGGGTGTTGAGGAGGGTAGAATGGGTGAGTGCGCGAGGGGGCATGGGAGTAGGGGGGAGGCAGGTTGAGGGAGGATGGACCGGGTGAGTGGGTAAGTGGGTGAGGAGGGGGATGAGGGAAGGAGGGGCGATATGGGGAATTGAGGGGGGTCTATTGGGTGAGTGGGTGAGTGATTGATTGGGTGAGAGGGAGCGGGGGAGCGTGAAAAAGGAGGGTTGAAGGGCGATGGAGTGGGTGAGTGGGTGAGCTGAGGGGAGGGGGAAAGGAAGGGGGTGGGGGAGTGGAAGCGCGGAAGGTGCTAGATCGATGCAGAAGAGGTTTGGAGCCAACGGGTCTACGGTCGTCTTGTGATAATTAAAAATAAAATGCAGCTTCTGAAGTCAGAAAGGGGAACTTAAGTAACTGTGGTCGTACCCTTCGCCCAGTGGGGAATGTTAATTCCAGCCGGTGAACACTAGCTGTGGCTCTGTTCAATCTACAGTTTATTTTGTAGTGAACGTCTTCAGACCAGTCGGCAGGTCGATGTGAATTCAAACCCACAGACCAGACAGCAACATCGCTCTATGAATAAGTGACCAAGTCATCCGTCTGGGTGTCCACACAGCGGTACAGAAAAAGCTGCCACACACGCAGACTTTATGTATGTGGTTATTTATAAAGTTATTCAAGAGAGCAGATCACATCACGCAGTGAAAACCTGATACTCGAAGAACTGAAATAAACAATTCAATGTCAGGGATTGTTATTAAAAATGACTAATGAATATGGCAGGCAATTATATATTGTTGGTATACACAAAATTCTGGAGTAATTCAATGGGTCAAACAGGATCTCTGGAGAGAAGAAATTGCGACGTTTCGGGTCGAGACCCTTCTTCAGACCGATGTCAGTGAAGGGGGCAGGAAAAACATCGGATGTTGGCGGAGACAGGAAGACTGATGGCAGAACTGGGAAGGGGAGGGGATAGAGAGGGATAGCAGGAACTATCTGAAGTTAGAAAAGTCAACGTTCATATCGCTGGGAGGTAAACTACCCAAGCGAAATATAAAGTGCTGTTCCTGCCATTCTCTCTCCCCACAGCCTTTCTCGCCCACTCACCCGCTCTCTCTCCTCACACTCCCCCCCCTCTCTCCTCAAACTCCTCCCCCACTCTCCCACCACACTCCTGCCATTCTCTCTTCCCACACCTCCCACACTCTCTCCACAGTCTCCACGGTACTCTGCCTCCCCCCGTCTCCTACCCGTCTCTCCACATCCTCTGTTCCCATTCCTCTCCGGCTCTCCCCAGAACATCACTCCATCCTTGCAGTTATCTCTCGCTCACAGCATCACTGCTCCCTCTCCCCCTCACTCCCCTCCACCTCGCCCTCACTCCCCTCCACCTCTCCCTCTCTTAACTCCACCTCTTCGCACCTCTCCCTCTCTCACCTCCACCACTCAATCACTTCCCTCGTGCTTTTCCTCTCTCCTCACCTCTGTCTGTATTGCTCCCACGCCACTCCCTCTCACCGTCCTCTCCATCTCTCCCCACCTCCTCCTCACACCTCACTCTTTCCCACTCTCCCCAGACTAATTCACTGTCTCCCCACATGGATCTGATCCCACTCATTCCACACCTCACTCTCTCATCTCCCTGTTTCTCCCTGCATTATTCCTCTCTTCCTACACAGCCTTCTCTCTCTTTCCAAATTTTCAAGAATCTCCCCACACCCCTTATCCTGCACACAAACCTCGCCCTCTCTCCTCAACATCCTCTCTGCACACTCCTCCCCCTCTCTCCCCACACCCCTCGCTCTCTCCCCACCATTCTCTTTCTACACACACTCCACCACCTCTCTTTCCCCAACTTTCTATCCCTCTCTCCCTACTCCTCCTGCTCTCTCCCCACACGCCCACCATCCCCACTCCTCAGGCCCTCTGACTCCCCCTCCCCCAGAGTGGGTAAATGTGACAGATCTCTCTGTGACGGGCTGGTTGTCCCGCAGCGAAGCCGTCGATGGGATCATCCGCCCGGGACTGACAACTGGAAGATTCTGTGGTGATAATAATAATAATAATATATTCCTTTATTCGTCCCGCACCGGGGAAATCTACAGTGTTACAGCAGTAAAGTGGATAACAAGAGAGCAAGAGAACATTGATTATAAATAAATCATAAATAGATTGTCATTGGTTTCCGAGTGTTATTAGCTGTTATTGTTGACTGGTCTGCTGGGACTAGCGCTGGTTGTGCAGTCTCACAGCAGCGGGAAGGAAGGACCTCATATATCTCTCCTTCACGCACTTGGGCTGAAGGAGTCTGTCACTGAAGGAGCTCCTCAGTGCAGTGAAGGTGCCCTGCATGGGGTGGCAGTCGTTGTCCAGCAGCGATAGCTTTGCCATCATCCTTCTTTCTCCCACCACCTGCACTGAATCGAGGGTGCAACTCAGGACAGAGCTGGACTTCCTGACCAGCTGGTCGAGTCCCTTCCCTTCCACTGCTGAGACGCGGCTGCTCCAGTAGACCACTTTATAGAAGATGGCCGATGCAACCACCGTGTTGTAGAAGGTCCTTAGGAGTTTCACCCTGCACTCCAAAGGACATGAGTCTCCTTAGCAGATAAATTCTGCTCTGGCCGGATCCGGAGCCCGGTGGATGGACTGCGGCCGCCTTTGGGATGCGCTCAGGGCGCGGATTTATTAATGAGCCGAAGCATTGTGTTGAACGGATATTTCACCGCGTTGTTCACCTGATCCCTGAACTTGCACTGGGTCGCCGCGTAAATAAATGTGTTCGTGCAGCAGCTGAGATTCCTCAACAAATACCCGAGGTGGATAAAGATCCATTCAGAATCATTGAGATTATTTCCAATCCCTGTGATCTGATAATAGACGACGTTTACAACCAGCGTCAGCCACAGGAGGATGAAGCTGCCGGAGATGGTGAAGAGTAAAACCACAGACCTCCTCCTGCTCTCCATCTCCGGGTCACTACGGTTCTCCGCCTTGTTCTGACCCCTCAGCCCCTGACGGACCCGACTGGCCACTAAAATGTGCCGCACTGTCAGAGCGTTGAGCAGCAAGATTGCAGCGAAGGGGAGGAACGGAGTTAAAACCGTGTCGAGCCAGTCAAATGCCACCCACCCGGGGTCAGTGTCATAACTGTCCACCGTGTCACAGCCCCAAGGAACATTGTCTATGATTGTGCGGGGTTCCACTGTGAAGTAGCGGGGAATGTTTTTCAGACAGAGCAGAATGCCTGCTGTTGCGAGAACCGCAGCCGCAATTTTCCCGCTGCAATATTTTGTTTTCAGCTTCTGGCAACAAATGGCGACGAAGCGATCAAAGGTGAAAGTGACGGTGAACCAGACAGAACAGTCTGTAGCTCCATACCTTAGTACAAAGATAACACTGCATACGGGGGTAATGGACAGGAAACTCCAATAAAAGTAATGATATCGGATCCAATATAAAATGACCTCGGTAATCACGGCCAGAAGATCGGCCGCTGCCATGGCCACTAGGTAGCGAGTGGTGCTGGTGGAAAGACCGCACTTTCCCCGAGGCAGGATCACAATCGCCACTAAATTCACTGCGGACAGAGAAGGGACGGACACTGGGCATTAGATTCATAGAGTCATAGATTCATAGAGTGATACAGCGTGGAAACAAAGCAGGTCAGGCAGCATTTCTGAGAGAGGGAATAAGTGACGTTTCGGATCTAGACACTTCTTCAGACCCTTCACCCATTCCTTCTCTTCTATATGCTGACTGACCTGCCGAGGTACTCCAGCATTTCGTGATATCTTCGATTTGTACCAGCATCCACATTTATTTTCCTACACAGTGTGGTAACATGCCCTCTGCCCAGTTCGCCCATACCAGTAAATAATATACGCCCCACTTGTCTGCGCTTGGTCCATATCCCATCCAAACATGTCCTATCTATGTACCTGTCTAACTGTTTCTTATGCGATGGGATAGTCACAGCCTCAACTGTATCATCTGGCAGCTTGTTCCATACAACCACCACTGTTGAGGAGGGTAGAATGGGTGAGTGCGCGAGGGGGCATGGGAGTAGGGGGGAGGCAGGTTGAGGGAGGATGGACCGGGTGAGTGGGTAAGTGGGTGAGGAGGGGGATGAGGGAAGGAGGGGCGATATGGGGAATTGAGGGGGGTCTATTGGGTGAGTGGGTGAGTGATTGATTGGGTGAGAGGGAGCGGGGGAGCGTGAAAAAGGAGGGTTGAAGGGCGATGGAGTGGGTGAGTGGGTGAGCTGAGGGGAGGGGGAAAGGAAGGGGGTGGGGGAGTGGAAGCGCGGAAGGTGCTAGATCGATGCAGAAGAGGTTTGGAGCCAACGGGTCTACGGTCGTCTTGTGATAATTAAAAATAAAATGCAGCTTCTGAAGTCAGAAAGGGGAACTTAAGTAACTGTGGTCGTACCCTTCGCCCAGTGGGGAATGTTAATTCCAGCCGGTGAACACTAGCTGTGGCTCTGTTCAATCTACAGTTTATTTTGTAGTGAACGTCTTCAGACCAGTCGGCAGGTCGATGTGAATTCAAACCCACAGACCAGACAGCAACATCGCTCTATGAATAAGTGACCAAGTCATCCGTCTGGGTGTCCACACAGCGGTACAGAAAAAGCTGCCACACACGCAGACTTTATGTATGTGGTTATTTATAAAGTTATTCAAGAGAGCAGATCACATCACGCAGTGAAAACCTGATACTCGAAGAACTGAAATAAACAATTCAATGTCAGGGATTGTTATTAAAAATGACTAATGAATATGGCAGGCAATTATATATTGTTGGTATACACAAAATTCTGGAGTAATTCAATGGGTCAAACAGGATCTCTGGAGAGAAGAAATTGCGACGTTTCGGGTCGAGACCCTTCTTCAGACCGATGTCAGTGAAGGGGGCAGGAAAAACATCGGATGTTGGCGGAGACAGGAAGACTGATGGCAGAACTGGGAAGGGGAGGGGTAGAGAGGGATAGCAGGAACTATCTGAAGTTAGAAAAGTCAACGTTCATATCGCTGGGAGGTAAACTACCCAAGCGAAATATAAAGTGCTGTTCCTGCCATTCTCTCTCCCCACAGCCTTTCTCGCCCACTCACCCGCTCTCTCTCCTCACACTCCCCCCCCTCTCTCCTCAAACTCCTCCCCCACTCTCCCACCACACTCCTGCCATTCTCTCTTCCCACACCTCCCACACTCTCTCCACAGTCTCCACGGTACTCTGCCTCCCCCCGTCTCCTACCCGTCTCTCCACATCCTCTGTTCCCATTCCTCTCCGGCTCTCCCCAGAACATCACTCCATCCTTGCAGTTATCTCTCGCTCACAGCATCACTGCTCCCTCTCCCCCTCACTCCCCTCCACCTCGCCCTCACTCCCCTCCACCTCTCCCTCTCTTAACTCCACCTCTTCGCACCTCTCCCTCTCTCACCTCCACCACTCAATCACTTCCCTCGTGCTTTTCCTCTCTCCTCACCTCTGTCTGTATTGCTCCCACGCCACTCCCTCTCACCGTCCTCTCCATCTCTCCCCACCTCCTCCTCACACCTCACTCTTTCCCACTCTCCCCAGACTAATTCACTGTCTCCCCACATGGATCTGATCCCACTCATTCCACACCTCACTCTCTCATCTCCCTGTTTCTCCCTGCATTATTCCTCTCTTCCTACACAGCCTTCTCTCTCTTTCCAAATTTTCAAGAATCTCCCCACACCCCTTATCCTGCACACAAACCTCGCCCTCTCTCCTCAACATCCTCTCTGCACACTCCTCCCCCTCTCTCCCCACACCCCTCGCTCTCTCCCCACCATTCTCTTTCTACACACACTCCACCACCTCTCTTTCCCCAACTTTCTATCCCTCTCTCCCTACTCCTCCTGCTCTCTCCCCACACGCCCACCATCCCCACTCCTCAGGCCCTCTGACTCCCCCTCCCCCAGAGTGGGTAAATGTGACAGATCTCTCTGTGACGGGCTGGTTGTCCCGCAGCGAAGCCGTCGATGGGATCATCCGCCCGGGACTGACAACTGGAAGATTCTGTGGTGATAATAATAATAATAATATATTCCTTTATTCGTCCCGCACCGGGGAAATCTACAGTGTTACAGCAGTAAAGTGGATAACAAGAGAGCAAGAGAACATTGATTATAAATAAATCATAAATAGATTGTCATTGGTTTCCGAGTGTTATTAGCTGTTATTGTTGACTGGTCTGCTGGGACTAGCGCTGGTTGTGCAGTCTCACAGCAGCGGGAAGGAAGGACCTCATATATCTCTCCTTCACGCACTTGGGCTGAAGGAGTCTGTCACTGAAGGAGCTCCTCAGTGCAGTGAAGGTGCCCTGCATGGGGTGGCAGTCGTTGTCCAGCAGCGATAGCTTTGCCATCATCCTTCTTTCTCCCACCACCTGCACTGAATCGAGGGTGCAACTCAGGACAGAGCTGGACTTCCTGACCAGCTGGTCGAGTCCCTTCCCTTCCACTGCTGAGACGCGGCTGCTCCAGTAGACCACTTTATAGAAGATGGCCGATGCAACCACCGTGTTGTAGAAGGTCCTTAGGAGTTTCACCCTGCACTCCAAAGGACATGAGTCTCCTTAGCAGATAAATTCTGCTCTGGCCGGATCCGGAGCCCGGTGGATGGACTGCGGCCGCCTTTGGGATGCGCTCAGGGCGCGGATTTATTAATGAGCCGAAGCATTGTGTTGAACGGATATTTCACCGCGTTGTTCACCTGATCCCTGAACTTGCACTGGGTCGCCGCGTAAATAAATGTGTTCGTGCAGCAGCTGAGATTCCTCAACAAATACCCGAGGTGGATAAAGATCCATTCAGAATCATTGAGATTATTTCCAATCCCTGTGATCTGATAATAGACGACGTTTACAACCAGCGTCAGCCACAGGAGGATGAAGCTGCCGGAGATGGTGAAGAGTAAAACCACAGACCTCCTCCTGCTCTCCATCTCCGGGTCACTACGGTTCTCCGCCTTGTTCTGACCCCTCAGCCCCTGACGGACCCGACTGGCCACTAAAATGTGCCGCACTGTCAGAGCGTTGAGCAGCAAGATTGCAGCGAAGGGGAGGAACGGAGTTAAAACCGTGTCGAGCCAGTCAAATGCCACCCACCCGGGGTCAGTGTCATAACTGTCCACCGTGTCACAGCCCCAAGGAACATTGTCTATGATTGTGCGGGGTTCCACTGTGAAGTAGCGGGGAATGTTTTTCAGACAGAGCAGAATGCCTGCTGTTGCGAGAACCGCAGCCGCAATTTTCCCGCTGCAATATTTTGTTTTCAGCTTCTGGCAACAAATGGCGACGAAGCGATCAAAGGTGAAAGTGACGGTGAACCAGACAGAACAGTCTGTAGCTCCATACCTTAGTACAAAGATAACACTGCATACGGGGGTAATGGACAGGAAACTCCAATAAAAGTAATGATATCGGATCCAATATAAAATGACCTCGGTAATCACGGCCAGAAGATCGGCCGCTGCCATGGCCACTAGGTAGCGAGTGGTGCTGGTGGAAAGACCGCACTTTCCCCGAGGCAGGATCACAATCGCCACTAAATTCACTGCGGACAGAGAAGGGACGGACACTGGGCATTAGATTCATAGAGTCATAGATTCATAGAGTGATACAGCGTGGAAACAAAGCAGGTCAGGCAGCATTTCTGAGAGAGGGAATAAGTGACGTTTCGGATCTAGACACTTCTTCAGACCCTTCACCCATTCCTTCTCTTCTATATGCTGACTGACCTGCCGAGGTACTCCAGCATTTCGTGATATCTTCGATTTGTACCAGCATCCACATTTATTTTCCTACACAGTGTGGTAACATGCCCTCTGCCCAGTTCGCCCATACCAGTAAATAATATACGCCCCACTTGTCTGCGCTTGGTCCATATCCCATCCAAACATGTCCTATCTATGTACCTGTCTAACTGTTTCTTATGCGATGGGATAGTCACAGCCTCAACTGTATCATCTGGCAGCTTGTTCCATACAACCACCACCCTTTGTGTGAACACATTCTCCTGGGCTAAACACTGGCTCGACTGGAATCGGTGTGTGTGGGTGCAAGTTTAACAATGTCAGATCCGCCTCCGAGTGCCCGACCTGCTTGTTTCAGGGGAGAAGAGATAAGGCGACGGATAGAGGGAAGGCAGGGAGAACTTAGAAACCCGCTGCAGAGTGGCTCTGCATCCCCACTGGGCTAAGTTCGGTAAGAACACACGCTATTAGATCCGAGGCCAGTGGATCAGGGGGTCGATCCAATTATTGACCAACAGGCGATGGAATCCGACTGACAGACTCCACATTGAGACGTGTCCACAGGACCGCTGTGCACTCTGATCAATAACTCAGACACAGTGAACTTCACAATGTAAACCCCTCCCAGTCACACCGTCCCGGAGAGCTGCCTGTCCCGAGCACAGGGACAACTCTGGGCAAGGTCGCACTGAAGGCAAGAACGACATTCTAGTGGGTCCCGGCAGTAAAATTAAAAGAGGGTTAGTTTCGGCTCTCTGAAAAGAAGAAAAGTCACAACGTTAATTGAAAAATATTTAATTAAGAGGATTTATATGATTCCATATTCTTGTACAATGATTGCTAGTTGGGAAGCTTGTAACATGATCAGAATCCGTTATCACATGGAGTTACATAACTTGAATTGTTCTGCTCACTTACCAGGGACTCCAACCGCTGCAATAATCACGTACAAGAGTTTCGCCACACGCAAATATTCCAAAAACTTTTCCCACATCTTTTCTGCCCAACAACGTGTCCCCGTGTGCCACCGGTAATCTCTCGGAATGAAATGCTATACCAGAACGTTCCCGGAGGTTTTATAGTACTTTCCGTCTCCTCCGGGACAGTGAAGTTTCAACAGAGTTTAAAATTAGAGATTATGAAATTATTCGCAAACAGGTGACATCAGCCACGTGAAATTCACGCTGTGACAGGTTATGATTTATTCAGGGAATTGATTGAGAATCTCCGAAGACTGGGAATTGCGGCGAGACTGAGGGACGGAAATTGGGAGCGGCTGCCCTTCCAGGTGAGACAGATGTCCACCTACACCTCCTCTAACGTCATCTAATGCATGCGGTGTTCCAGATATGGGCTCATTTTCTTCTGCGTGGTCGAGCGTAGACTGGGCGTCCGTTTCGCCGAACACTTACCGTCGCTCCGCCAAGGCCTGCCGGAACTCCCCGTTGTAACTCGCCTTCCCACCCTGACCTTTGTGACCTGGGCCTCCTCCATTGCCAGACTCAGACAACATGCAAACTGAAAGAACGTCACTTCATATTCCGCTTTGGTACCTTACAACCTAATAGTATGGACATTGAATTATCAAATGTTGGGGAACTAACGTGAAACTTCCAGCTTTCCGCTCGAACTTCTTCGCGACCTACCCGGAAACCAACACGTGCATCCTCTCTAACACCCCTTCCACCGATATTCCTTCATCTCTCTTTATTATTTCATTTTCTTCCATCCTTATCTTGCACCATATATAGTTTACACTCTGGCCTCAACCACCTGAACACGAAAGCTCGATTCACCTGCATTCGCTCGTCATTCAATTCGTTTCGTCCTACTGTTCCAGCCTTCTGCCCCTTCCCACCACAATGTGTCTGAGGAAGTGTGCGAACCGAAACGTCAACCACCCATGTTCTTAGTAGGCTTATCTAGTTTGGCATGTTCCCTCCAATTCTCACCAACTTCTACAGATGCACCATAGAAAGCATTTTATCAAGATGCATCACAGCGTGGTTTGGGAACAGCTCCATACAAGATCGCAAGATATTGCAGTGAATTTTCCAGACCATTTCATAAAGCAACCTCCCTATAGTGACTCAGTTTATAAACCACGCTGCCTGGGCAAGCCAACAGCATAATCAAGGACGAGTTACACTCTTGCCACTCCTGCTCCTCCTCTCTCCCATCAGGCAAAAGGTGTAGAAGTGTGCATATGCACTCCAGTTTCAGGGACAGTGTCTTCCCAGCTGTTATCATGCAACGGAATCACCCTACCACAACGAGAAACCAGTGCTGAACTACTACCTACCTCTTTGTTGACCCTCGGACTATCTAACTAGCTAGCATGCTATCTATCGCTCTATCCAGCTAGCCACCTAGCTATGCACACTTCTAACTATTTACCTAGCTAGCTGTCTTACTCTGCAGCTAGCTATATATTTAGATATCTCCCCAGTTATCTACCCCGTTGGCTAGCAAACCAACTATCCAGCTATTCAGGTATATAGCTAGCAGTCTAGCTAGCTATATAGTGACCTAATTACGGAGCTATCTATCCATTTGTCTCTGTGACAATCAATCTAGCAATTTATTTTTTAACTGGCCATCTAGTGATTTACATATCTCCTATTCCTATCTAACTATGTAGCTGTCTAGCTAGGTAGCTGAATAGCTATCTAACTATTTAGCCAGCTGGCCAACAAGCCTTCTAGCCATCTACTCATCAAGCCATCTCGTCATCTGACCACCCACCCATCCGGCGTTATTCCCCCCTGCCATCTACCCAGCGACGCAGCTTCCCAGCTGGTCAATTAGCCAAGTGTCTAGCTCGCCTTCCAACCGTCTAGCCAGATAGCCATTTAGCCATCTAGTGGTAGGTCCATCTAGATATATAGCAATCTTGAGGCGATTTATCTGCAAATAATTTGCTAGGTAGCTATCTACAAAGCTAGATAGTTTCCCTCGCGAGAGAGGGAGCGCACCCCACAGAGAGGTGCCTATATCACTAGCTAGATATCTTGCAATCTAGTTACTCGGCTAAATACACGTCCACCTACCTAGCTTTCAAGTTGTGCAATGCGGGCAGCTAGCTATTCAGGTTACAAACTATGTTGTTATCTAGATAGCTAACACCTATTTGGCTGTCCATCCTGTTCGCTACAAATCTAGAAAATTATGTATCCTGCCATCTAGCTATCATGCCTGCTAGCTACTACGTAGCGTTCTGGCTCCGTAGCAACCAATCTAGCGATCTGTCTCTCTGGCCAGCAATCTACCTAGATATCTGGTTATCTAGCAATCGGGCTATCTAGCTAACCACATAGCTAGCTAGATATGTGGCCAGCTATCTCTAGCCACCGACGTGTACTGTAGCTATTTCGCTCTCAAGCAATTGCGCGCTGCATAGCTAATTTACTCTCTCTCTCTCGCGCTGCATAGCTAATTTACTCTCTCTCTCTCTCTCTCTCTCTCTCTCTCTCTCTCTCTCTCTCTCTCTCTCTCTCTCTCTCTCTCTCTCTCTCTCTCTCTCTCTCTCTCTCTCTCTCTCTCTCTCTCTCTCTCTCCCTCTCTCCCCCTCTCCCCCTCTCCCCCTCTCCCCCTCTCCCCCTCTCCCCCTCCCCCCCTCCCTCCCTCCCTCCCTCCCTCTCTCCCTCTCTCCCTCTCTCCCTCCCTCCCTCCCTCCCTCCCTCCCTCCCTCCCTCCCTCCCTCCCTCCCTCCCTCCCTCCCTCCCTCCCTCCTCTCTCTCTCTCTCTCTCTCTCTCTCTCTCTCTCTCTCTCTCTCTCTCTCTCTCTCTCTCTCTCTCTCTCTCTCTCTTTCTCTCTCTCTCTCTCTCTCTCTCTCTCTCTCTCTCTCTCTCTCTCTCTCTCTACAGAGGACGAGCGAGACAGAGCGCAGCAAGCAGAACTGCCTATCTAGCTACCTAACTATCTTGCTATGTAGATATCTAGCTATCTAGGATCTCAGCCATTCAACTATAGCCAAATAGCTATCTATCTCGCTGGCTAACAATCTAGCTATCTAATCTAGCCTCTCTAGACCGCAGTTTGCTCCCCTCCACCCCCCTCACTACCCCCCCCCTCACTACCCCCTCACTACCCCCCCTCTCCTTCATCCATTTTACTTGTCACATCCTCATAAAAAATCAGAAAATTGGTCAGGCTGGAATTCACCTTCATAAATTCATGCTGATTTGTACCAATCCTTTTACTGCTATCCAAATGCGCCGTTATTACCTCTTTAATAATTGACTCCAGCATCTTCCCTATGTCAGGCTAACTGGTCTATAATTCCCCGTTTTCTCCCACGCTCCTTTCTTGAAAAATCTGACAACATTATCTACCTTCCAATCCACAGGAACTGATCCTGAATCTATTGAACATTGGAAGATGATCACCAATGCTTCCTCGATTTCTGGAGCCAGCTCCTTGAGTACCCTGGGATGCAGACCATCAGGCCCTGGGGATTTATCAGCCTTCAATCCCACTGAACCAAACTAACTGAACTATTTCGTGGCATAGTCAGCTTGCTCGATAACGTTTTCCGTCGTGCTGGTTGACTCTATAACTATAAATGGAGTGGTTATTGTGTGAATGGAAAACAGCAGGGCATGAGTCTAGAATTGGCCTCTTATTGCTTTTTCACGGTTGGGCTTAATTTAGAAACCAACTGCACTTGCTTGAAAATAACATTTTATAACAAAGATTCAATTTGTCAACTGTAACGAACTGTGCGAAGTTCTATTTTTAGCTCCTCACACAATGAAGCGCTGACTCTCACTTTAGTTCAATCCTGGGTGAACAATTCTTGGGCGTTGCGCAACTTCGAGCTTTTGGATAATGGGGACATCCCGTGGACAGAACGAGAACTGCTACCCGAGTGGATAAAAACCAATCAGTTGATCATTTGGGGATAATTTCTGGCAGTAGGTAATTTCCGCATTTCCTTTTCTAAATTTGGTGCGTCTGATCGTCACTACTGCTGCTCTGGAATCTGGGGAAAAGACATGCTGATGTACGCCTGCTTTCTTCAGTTATTGATGATAGCACAGCAGCTGCCGGCTAAGCAGTCGGCCAGGTTTGATTACTGATCACCGCAGTTTGCCCAAACAGTGGGCAATCCGCCTCCCGGAGCAACGGAAATTTCGTTCAGATCGCAACCAGCACGTATTAATAAAACGCAAGAGGTTTTAATTGAGTTAAATGGGTTCCCTGGCCAATTATCACTCACTGTGAGCTGGACCCTGGATCCAGGATGCAATTCACAACCGTCAGCTTTTCCCGGTAAACCCGTGAAAGCATTAGTGTATCATACTGGTCTCTTTATTCCAGCTTTCCACAACTTCCTCTGGCAGACGTCAACATCCAGACGATATTTTCACACCCAGTGTCGTCAGTCTGTCCACCACCCTCCCTCTGTCTATTTCTCTCTGTGGAATCTTTCTGCTCACTTCCCATTTGTTCCATCAGGACCTTCATGCTGTCCTCCCGAACAGACAGACGGAACATCTCATTGCGACCCCCAGTTATACGCTATGCTACACAGCACTGTCTCCGTGATTCCTTTACCTACTTTATACTAATTCAGCTCCTTGTGGTCGACATCACTGGGAATCGGGCCGCAGATTCGAGTTGGACCTGTTGCTTTCACAGACCCGCTTGAGCTGTCTCTATTCTCTTTTGATACGAAACTTTTTTTCCGTGTTGGTGGAAGATATTTGTTTTCCTCTTACATCACCTGCTGATCGCTGGCCTTTGCCACAGTTTAAACTTAGTTTAGAGATACAGCGCGGAAGTAGGCCGCTAGGCCCAACGAGTCCGCCCTGACCAGCGACACACGCTCAATAACACTATCCTACACGCACTAGAGACAATTTACACTGATACCAAGCCAATTAACCTGCAAACCTGTAGATCTTTGGAGTGTGCGAGAAAACCGAAGATCTCGGAGAAAACCCACGCAGTCACGGCCAGAACGTACAAACTTCGTACAGACAGCACCATAGTCGAGATGGAACCCGGGTCTCTGGCGCTGCAAGCGTTGCAAGGCAGCCACCGTTCGGCCCATAATTAGTATGTTTGCAGCTGACACCAACACCTATGGTTCCAGGTGCCGGCGAATACGTTGATTGTCGCAGGATTTCCAAACCGGGCCCAGTACTTCGTTCGGACGGACCGCTCTCCGAGAATTTTTTCTTCGTGAAAGATGCCATTAAGCTTATTTTTTTTTAAATGTTGTCAACACTCGAGAGCCCGAGCTATAGGGAGTCGCTGAGCGGGCTTGGACATTATTCCTCGGAGCACGGGGGCTGAGTGGTGCCCTAAACAAACGAAAAGGGAATGAGGCGAATAAATTGAGTGAATGAACAGCCTATTGAGTAGGGTATGGAAATCAAGTACTTCGTGGATATGTTTATGAGAGTCGTAAAGGTTTCATATAGACGGGATGGGCAACTATATCACTCACAAGGTTGAGAGAATAAGGAACGACATGCCCAGAAAATTTGTTGGGACAAATGTAATAATACATTTTGAAGGACACGGGTAGGAACGGTTTACGGGGATAGGAGCCAAACGCGGGCAAACGGGACTAGCTTGGACTGTGTCGTTTTGTCGACACGGACATGTTGGGCACAACGGCCTGTTTGCGCACCGTATGTCAAAGTCATAAAGTGAGTGATACATTGTAGAAACAGGGCATTCGGCCAATTTGTCCACACCGGCCAACATTTCGCAGTTACATTCGTCTCACCTGCTCGAATTTGGTCCACAGCCCTTCAAACCTCTACATCCATGTACCCGTCTAACTGTTTCTTAAATTGATTTATTCACAAAATGCTGGAGTAACTCAGCAGGTCAGGCAGCATCTCGGGAGAGAAGGGATGGGTGACGTTTCGGGTCGAGACCCTTCTAGTGTTTCTTAAAATTGGGGATAATATGGCTCAATACCTCTAACGTCTCTGATATCGATATTTATTGGATAGAACCATGGGTGAATGCGCCATGGTGAAACAGTGTTTTCCTGTTCAAAGCGGCTTATCCAACCACCAACAGAGATGCATCGTTCGCAGTCGCCCGGCATCCGCTTGCTTGAATTGAGCAAACAGCCTGATTTCGAATCCTCTCTTTTCCCCGATGGACTTGCGGAGATCATCCTTGACCTTCGTGTACCGTTCAGGCATCCTTACTTCAAAGCCTCAGATAAGGACGTTAACCAAGTGTGAATCTCCCTTTTCATCAAAGGCTTCGAAATGTCTCTGTTGTAAACCTGCCGTGACGTGTATTTCTTTATGAAACCGATGACGACCGGTGTGTACTCGTTCAGGGTGGGTGAGGTGAATACTAATTCAACTCCTTGTGGTCGACATCTATCCCTGTTTCGCCGCCAGCAGAAGCATCATGAATAGATGATCAGATGCAAAATGAGTTATGACAACAGTTAGAGAGGTCATAGCTTGGGGGGGATATGGACCAAAAACAGGCAGTTGAGACGAGTGTAGCTGGCATATGTTGGTCCGCGTGTGGAAGTTGGTCCGCGTGTGCAAACGCTTTTCATACAGGTGTTGTGGGTCGGTGGCACTGGCTGCCGGAGGTAGCTGAAGAGGTGGGTTCAATTGCAATGTATAAGAGACATTTGAACCAGTACATGGATAAAAATGGTTAGAGGTCTATGCCGAAAACCCAGGCAGAATGGAGGAGATTCGTCGGTATATTACGGCAAGAACGCAAGAAATTGCAGTGAATTTCGGGCGGCCACGGTCGTGCAGCGGTGGTGTTGCTGCCTGACAGCACTTCGATCCCGACTACAAGTGGTGTTTGCAAGGAGTTTGTACGTTCTACCCGTGACCGGGTGGGTTTTCTCCGTCATCTTCGTTTTCCTCCCACACTCCAAAGATACCAAAGGTTACTTGGCTTGGTGTATATATAAATATTCCGCCGTGTGTGCAGGATAGTATAATGTGCGGGGATCGCTGGTCTGTGCGGACTCGGTGGGCCGAATAGCCTTTTCCGCGCTAAACTGCGTCTGTAAACTAAACTAAACTAAAACTTATTTGTGGACGCAGCCCAGACCGTCAGACAATCTTACCTCTCTTCTATTCACCGGTACCATCGTGTCTCTTTATACCTCACGCTGCATCGGCAACGCCAGCAGCAGAATCAAGGACGAGGCACACACTGGCCACCCCATTATTTCCCCGCTACCATCAAGCAAAAGATATGGAAGTGTAAACACGCAGACCACCAGATTCAGGGACAGTTCCTTCCCAGCTGTTATCAGGCAACTGATACCACAAACAGAGAGCGATGCTGAATTACTATCTACCTGTGTGAAGACCCTTGATCCTTGATCGGACATGACTGACTTTACCTTGCTCCAAACTTATTCCCTTATCATGTATCTATACACTGTAAATGGAGTGATTGTAAACATATATTGTCTTTCTGCTGACTGGTTAGCACGCAACAAACGCCTTTCACCGTACTTCAGCACACGTGACAATAAATCAAACTAAATAAAATTAAACATAACTAAACTAAAATAAATTAACTAAACTATTGCGCGGCATCTGCTTCCATAAGGTTTTTTTGCCGTGCTGTTTGATTCTAACTATAAATAGAGTGGTAATTGTGTGACTGGAAGACAGCCGGGGATGAGTCGCGAATTGGCCTCTTAATGCTTTTCCACGCTTGGACATAACTGAGAACCCAACCGCACTTGCTTGAAAATAACAATTTATATCAAAGCTTCAATTTGTCAACTGTTCGGAGCTATGCGAAATTCAATATTTAGCTCTTCAGAAAATGAAGCGATGACTCTCATTTTAGTACCATCCAGGGTGAACAATTCATGGGCTTTGCGCAACTTCCAACTTTTGGATAATGGGGACATCCCGTGGGCAGAACGAGAACTGCTACCCGAGCGGCGAACCAATCAATTGATCATTTTGGGATAATTTCTCGCAGTGGGTAGTTCCGCATTTCCATTTCTAAATTTGATGCGTCCGATCCGCACTACTGCTGCTCCGGAATCTGGGGAAAAGACATGCTGTTGTGCGTCTGCTTTCTTCAGTTATTGATCACAGTACCTGTTAAGCAGTCCGCCATGGTTTGATAACCGGTCGCCGCAGTTTGTCCAAAACAATGGTGAATCCGCCTCCCTGGAGCAGCGGAGATTTCGTTCAGATCGCAATCAGCACACATTAATAGACAATAGACAATAGGTGCAGGAGTAGGCCATTCGGCCCTTTGAGCCAGCACCGCCATTCAATGTGATCATGGCTGATCATTATCAATCAGTACCCCGTTCCTGCCTTCTCCCCGTACCCCCTGGCTCCGCTATCCTTAAGAGCTCTATCTACTAGCTCTCTCTTGAATGCATTCAGAGAATCGGCCTCCACTGCCTTCTGAGGCAGAGAATTCCACAGATTCACAATACTCCAGGTGCGGTCTCACTAGGGCCCTGTACAACTGCAGAAGGACCGCTTTGCTCCTAAACTCAACCTCTCTTGTTAGGAAGGCCAACATTCCATTGGCTTTCTTCACTGCCTGCTGTACCTGCATCCTTCCTTTCAGCGACTGATGCACAAGGGCACCCAGATCTCGTTGATCGTCCCCTTTTCCTAACTTGACACCATTCAGATAATATTCTGCCTTCCTATTCTTACCACCAAAGTGGATAACCTCACTTATCTTCATTAAACTGCATCTGCCATGCATCCGCTTTACTCCTATACACAAATCCTCTCGTTATCAGGGCCAACGCGTCACTAGCATTACTGCATCGTTCTGGTCTCATATTGCAGCTTTCCACAATTAACTAGGGCAGACCTCAGCATCCAACCAATGTGTTCACACCCAGTGCCGTCAATCTGTCCCCCATCCTCCCCTGTCTATTTCTGTCTGTGGAATCTTTCTCCTCACTTCCCATTTGTTCCGGCAGGACCTTCATCCTGTCCTCCCGAACACACAGACGGAATATCTTATTCAGACCCTCAGTCGTACGCTATGCTACACAGCACATTTCATGTTCTCCCTGCCTATCCCCATTATTGCTTTACCTACTTTATAATAATTCAGATCCCTGTGCTCGACCTCACTGGGAATCGGGCTGCAACGCTGAACGTTGACCAGCTGAGTTCCTTCCGGGTTCTGTTGCAGGAATCCAGTTCCAGTATCGTTATTCCTTTTGACATGAAACCTTTTTTTCCGTGTTGGTGGAAGATATTTGTTTTCCCTCTTCCATCGCCTGCTGATTACTGGCCTTTGCCACAGTCTAAACGTAGTTTAGAGATGCAGCTCGGAAACAGCTCATCCTTGGAACCGATCACAAGTCTTCTCACTTGGTTTTTTTTCTTCATTTTTTGTGCATTCTATCGACGGTACTGGGTTTATACACTCAGCTACTCAAATTAAGGGCTCGGTCAATTTTGGGGCATCACATTAGATAGTCATTTAGGGGAAGGTACTTATATTTCTTAATTATGGGAGAGCACCGTTAAATGTTCAATTAGCAGAGGACACCAGCAAATGATTATTGAAGTGTAAATAACAAATATGAAATTAGCGGAAAGAAACTGTAAATGTAGAAATAGGGCAGTGCGCCTGCAAACGGGAAATCAGATGGCAAACCTACGTAGAATTAGGGGAGGGCCCTGCCTGTTTCCGTCAATGTTCCTACTCCTCTCGGTGCATATTCATGTCTTTGTGTCTCTGTGCTTTCCCTTCTCTGTCTGCTGGTGTTCCTAGCTCTATATGTGCTGCTGATGGTCCATCAAATATCTACCACGGTGTGCGAGAAGAAACACACAGGAACATACGCCCATCCACCCAAGTAAATAAATAATACAATGAGGGAACTGGAGTTAGGAACATTACTGAGCATTGAACTGTTCCACTGCGTCCTTTCAGTGCATTCTATGTGTTCGCACGTCCAGGCTCGCCTCATCCATCCTGTAGGGATTGTTCCCTGTCGCCCTGTCCATCGCCACATTTCAGGGAAATCTGATCACCGAGCTGTGCTTCTGCTCCCTGCCAACAAACAACAATTGAAGCAGGAGGATCCGATGCTGAGAGTTGTAAAAAGCTGGTCAACGGTCACGGGTGACCTCTGACGCGATTGCTTTAAGTCGGTAGACTGGTCAATGATCAGGGATACTGCAGCTATCCCGAATGAGTGCGCCTCTGCCATGACTGACTTCATCACCAAGTGAGTGGAAGACTGTTTGCCGCCGAAGTCAATCCGAGGGCTCCCCGACCGTAAACCATGGATGTACATTCACAGGTGATGGCCTGGTCCGATGCATACAAGTCAAACCATCCCAAGCGGCACAAGAAGCCTCGCTGTGGTCTCCGCTAAACCATCAAGGATGCCAAGAGACAATACCGGGACAAACCTGAATCCAAGTACAATCTCTGGCACACACGGAGAATGTGGCAAGGTCCGATTAAGATAAATGGATGCAAAGCAAGTCAGGCAATATCAATGTTAATAGTGCGACCCAACACGATGAACGGAATGCTTCCTATGGTAGCTTCGAGAAGGCCACCAGTGCCGACTGGCTCTTCAGACTCCACTGTGCCTCTCTCCAGGGTGACTGGAGCAGAGGATGGATCAGCCTTCCTGTGAGTAAAACCACGACATGCAACATGCCCAGACGTAGTTCCTGGCCGTGTCCTTAGTAGCTGCACAGACCAGCTAGAGGGAGCATTTGTCGACATCTCTAATCTCGCCCGACTCGGTTCTCATGTACCCACATGCTCAATGAGACCATCATCATTCCAATGGCGAAGAAACACAAGACCTCAAGATTAAAGGATGACCATCCAGTGGCCTTGACTTTCACCATCATGAAATATTTTGAGAGCCATGTTATGAAACGCATTAAATGCAGTCAACCCAGCGGCCTTGCCCCACTGCGTTTCGCCACCACAGGCCCACGGACGATGCCATCGCACTAGCTCTCCCCTCACCACTGGAATACCTGGATAAGAGCGACACCTGCATCAGACTCCTATTCAGACTACAGTTCTGTCTTTCATACCATTATACCATGCAAGTTCATCACCAAATTCGCGGGACTTAGTGTCAGTACTCATGTCTGAAACTGGACCCTCGACTTCCTGACCAACAGACACCATTCAGTGAGGATAGGGGACAGGTCGTCCTCGACGATAATCCTCAACACGGGAGCTCCACAAAGATGCGTTCTCGACACTTTCTTTACTCCTTGTACACCCCCGACTGTGCAGCCATGGAAAATCCAATTCAATTTTCAAATTCGCAGGTGACACCACAATTGTGGGCCGGACACCATATATTGATGAATCGAGTTGAGGGAGAGCGATCGAGACCCCCATTGTCAGCAAGGCAAAGGACATAATGATCGACTTCGGGAAGCCGACATACCCCAATTTGCATTGAAGGCACCGATGGAGAGACGGTTGAAAACTTCAAATTGCGAAGAAAAAATATCACCAACAACCTATCCTGGGCCACTCATATTGAAGCAACGTCCAAGAAAGTACACCAACGCCTCTACTGCCTTGGAATGCTTAGGGAGATTGGCTTGTCCCCGGCAACACTCACCGACTTCCACATACGCACCATAAAAAGCATTTCATCAGGATGTGTCACTGGTTGGTTTGAGAACAGCTCCATCCAAGACCGCAAGAATTTGCAGCGAATTGTGGACGCAGTCAGGACCTCAAACAAACGAACGTCTCTTCTATTGACAACATTTACACATTTCCATGTATCTGTCCAAATGTCTTTTAAATTTAATGATGGTTTTTGCCTCAAATACTTCCTCGGGCAGCTCAGTTAATGTAGCTGACACTCTCTGTATGAATACATCCACCCATCATTTTCTTTCCCCAAGGGAAACAAAATGACTGGATATACTCAGGACGCTCGGGGAACTTCTGTGGGAAAATGAAAACGTATCTAATGTCAAAACTGAATCATCTTGGCCAAACAAATACATGGTGTGGTATCGTGTCGCGAAACACACTCACGCTAACCCCGCTGTTGCACCGCACTCTGCATTAGAGTGTCAACTACCTCGCCAGTGCAGCTGAACCGTCTGGCAAAATTATTTCCTGTCTATCTTTCATTGCGCAAGAGGAATAACCAAATCTGATTACCTATTGCTACAGTCGAGTTGGTCGCGGTATTTCCTCAAGCTGTAGCTGTAAAATGCCACCATCGACTCAACATGTCTGAACTAACTCACCGGACAAATAGTTTCAGATACCCAGCACCATTGGAGTGTAAAGTCTTCCCTTAAGGTTCCTTGTGATTTTTGCCTATCTCACTCTAAACCTCTGACCACTGGTTTTTGGTTCCACATCCTGGATAAAAGACCATGTGCGATCACCCTATCTATTCTCTTCGTGACTGTCTACACCTTTATAACCTTACCCATGTATTTCCCCACTCCAAGTTATAATGTCCCCGGGGTGAATATATTTGTTGGCAATAGGAATGTGAATATAACACGTGACCAAGTATGGAAATGAATATTAGTCCCAGGTCATACCGCTAGCTTTGATATAGAAAGCAGGAGCAGACTCAAGCTTGCATTGTGCGTGCGCCCGTGTGTACCTGTGTGTGCTGCGGGAGGGTGGCTGTTATCTTCAAACACCCTGACCTCGGAATCATGTCCCCCCTCTAAGAATGAATGCTCAACTTTATCACCAACAGTCCACAATCAGTAACGATAGATGACACCTCCTGCACAATAACTTTCACATCGGAGCCCTAGGAAGGATGAGTTGTGAGTCCGCGATTATACGCTCTTTGCAATCGTAACCGTACAACCAAATTCGGCTCTAAGTATATCGACGGGTTTGCTGATGTGATGGGCCGAATAACGGACAATGAGGCGACGACGTACACGAACGATATTGACAACTTAATGACATGGTGTCAGCACCTTAACCACGCTTTCAATGTCAGCAGGACGAAGGAGGCAGGTATTGATCCGAGAAAGCAGAGTGCAGTACGTGCACCAATCTGCATCAATGGTACAAAATGACAATGAGAGCGACCTCAGGTTGCTTGGCGAAAATGTTACCAACGATCTGACGTGGAGCAATCACATTGATGCGACACCCAAAATAGGCAAAAAAATAAAATTAAAATAAATTTGTCATGTCTTCTGTTACTATTACAAACGTCTGCAGATTAGCGGTAAAATGCATATTGTCACATTGCATCGCAGATTGGTTTGGAAAGAACTCTGCCAAGACCGCGAGAAATTGCTGAGGGTTGTACATATAGCCCAGTCCATCACAGACCCACAGATCCATCCAGACGCAACCACATTCTCCGTCTGCACTTCACGCTGCATAACATTACACAAACACCCAATACAATCAAAGACCTGTCCAATCCCGGTAAGTTCTTCTTTCCCCTGCTCCGATCTGGCAACAGGTGGATATGCTTGCAAGCGCGCAACACGATACAGGAATAACATGAATTCCCCCGTTATCAGGCTTACGATCGGTCCCTCCGTAGGCTACGGGCTTAATCAATTCCTTCTACCCCATTCTGGACATTGAACTTTGTCTCAGGTACTGATGCATAACAATACGCTACAACGCTGATAAATGTATTGTGCACTTTGTATTTTCCACTTTGCTCTATCTATGGCACCAGTCACACAACGCTGGAAAATGCCCTTCAGCCCAGCCGGCCGATCAATGTACCCCCATCTACACAAATCCCACCTGCCGCTTGTGGCGCGCATCAATCCGAAATCTTCCTATTTGTGTTTGCCCAAACGTATTTTAAATGTTGTTATAGTTTCTACCTCAACTACCTCGTTTGGGTGCTCATTCAATACGTCCGCCACCCGCTGCGCGAATCCGTGTACCTACCACGCTCTGAGCGGATCCATACACCCAGTGACCTCTGTCCTGGTATAGTATGGATACTATTGAACCAATAGTATCCATGTATGATATATGTAATGTGTTTTGCTAGCATGCAGAACAAAGTTGTTTACTGCACCTCGGTACATATGACAATAATATTCCTAAACCTGAAGCTGAAACCTAAAGCGCCGACCACCTGCATTGTTTCAACACCACAAAACCAGATGAATGTTTCATAGGTTGCAGAGGCATAACATCATTCATTGTTCCCGACGTGCAGTTCTACACACTTAAATAATATGTTTGCACAAATTCTTTGCTTTGTGTTTTCACAGAACTCGAATTCTCCATCTGCATTTGTCCAGTTCTGCGGAGAACGGAATTATGCAATGTGGCTTGATAAAATCTTGTTCAATCTCAGAAATACACGGACAATTCAGTGTGAGATGGAAATAACCAACAATATTCATCATGATATTCTTGATAATTAACTGCAGTATATTCTGCATTATCTGTCTTCCTCTTCCCTCCATCTGCAGGACTGATTGTATCAATGTATGGCATATCTGAACTGAATGGACAACGTGCATCACCCACGCCGACCAATGTACCCCATCTACACTAGTCACTCCGACACACCTTTCGCCACATTACCTTAAATCCTTCCCTTTCATGAGGCAGTCTAACTGTCTTTGAACATTTGTCATAATTTCCGCCTTAACTACTTACTTTCGTTGCAGAGATGAAGTCAACATTTATCTGCGGAGGAA
>NW_027601298.1:396171-456000 GCF_053455715.1 Rhinoraja longicauda
GAGATAGTGGGATAGAGAGGGAGAGGGGCGAGATAGAGAGGGGAGAGAGAGGGGGAGAGAGAGGGGAGAGAGAGGGGGGAGAGAAGGGGAGACAGCGGGAGAGGGGAAGAGGGATAGAGAGAGAGAAGATGCGAGAAGGAGACGGGAAGAGGGAGAGGGAGAGAGACGGGGAGAGAGAGGAGAGAGATGGGGAGGGAGAGGGAAGAGTGAATTTCCAAGTCGTTACCCAACCCAGGCGACTATTTGCTTGCTCGCCATAGAAGATCTACAACCACACTTACATTTGTTTACTGCATTTCTTGTCTAAACGTTATTCCTTTGTCCTGTATCTGTACACTGTGGACGGCTCGATTGCAATCATGTACAGCTTTTCTGCTGACTGGATAGCACACAGCAACAAAGCTTTTCACTGTACCTCAGTACACGTGACAATAAACTAAACTGAACTTCCCTCCCGTCTCCTCTCCTCCCCTCTCCTCTCCTTTGCTCTCATCTCCTCCCATCCAACATGCTCCCCTTCCGTCTCCTCCCCTCCTATTCTCTCCTCTCCTCCCCTGTCCTCTCCTCTCCTCTCGTCTCCTCCCCTCCCCTCCACTCTCCTTTCGCCTCCTCCCATCTCCCACCACCCCACCCTCTCCTCTCCACCCTCTCTCCTACCTCTCCTCTCCCATCGATTCCTCCCATCCCCTCCCCTCTCCACTCATTTCCTCTCCTCTCCTCCCCTCCCCTCTCTTCCCCTTTCCTACCCTCTTCTCTCCTCTCCTCTCCCCTTCTCCTCCCCTCCCTTATTCTCCCATTCTCTTCTCCTCTCCTCCCCTCTCCTCTCCTCTTCTCCGCCCCTCCCCTTCTTCTCCGCTCCTCCCTCACCTCTCCTCCCCTCATCCCTCCCCTCCCCTCCCCTCTCCTATCCTCTGCTCCTCTCTTCCCCGCGCCTCCCACCCCTCTCGTCCCCCCTCCTCTCCCGTCTCCGCCCCTCTACTCCCCTCTCCTATCGTCTTCTCTCCTCCCTCCTCTCCTCCCCATCCCTCTCTCCCCTTTTCTCCTCTTCTCTCCTCTCCTCCCCTCTTCTCTCCTTCCATCTCCTCCCCTCTCTTCCCCTCTCCTCTTCTCTTCTCTCCTCTCCTCCCATCTCACTGTTGGTCTCGGCATACTAAGTACAGACTTCATGTTACCTGCCCCACCAGAGGGAGACGATAATTGATCACTTCTACTCTTCAATCAAGAACGCCTATCGCTCTGTTCCCAGGCGGCTCTGGGACTCTCCGATGGTTGTTTAATTCACCTTATTCCGACCTACAGGCAGAAACTAAAATCTGCTAAACCTGTGGTAAGACAACGAAAGATGGACAAGCGAGGGCATTGAAAAACTACAGTCCTGGTTTGACTGCCCTGATTGGAATGAGTTCAGGGAAGCAACCACAAGCCTCGATGAGTACACAGACACTGTGACATTCTATGTTAGCTTTTGCGAGAACAGTTGCATTCCCAGGAAGCCCCGGATCTGGTTCAACAACAACAAGCCCTGGTTCACAGCAAGAACTCAGACAGCTCCGCCAGTCAAAAGATGAGGCCTGCAGGAGCGGGGATACAGACCTGTACAGGCAGGGCCAAGTACAAGCTGAGAAGAGGAATCAGAGCTGCAAGGAAATGTACTCTGAGAAGCTGTGGATCAAGTTCTCAGCTAATGACTCTACTTCAGTTTGGAAGGGCTTGCAAGAAATCACCAGGTACAAGAGAAAACCCACGATCCTTGGACAATCGTCAGCTAACCAACGACCAGAACGAGTTTTACTGCAGGGTCCAGAACCAGAAACATAACTCTGTGACCCCCTACCCCCACCCCAGTCACCACTTCACACCTACTCAAAGACTGACTCCGGTTTGCAAAGACTGGATCCGTCCCCACCCACTCTTCCCCAAGCAGCAATTCACACCTACTCAGAGACTGACTGGAGTTTGCAAAGACTGGCCCTCCCTCCCCACCCCTCTGTAATCACTAATTTGCACATCCTCACAGAATGATTCCAGATTAACAATAGAAATTGTGGAGGTGGAGAGGCTACTCAGAAAAGTGTTTGCAGGGACTGGTTGAAAATGTATGTGTGTAAAGCCGGAAATCTCCAGTGTTTCCTCGTCTACCATATCATATCATATCATATCATATCATATATATACAGCCGGAAACAGGCCTTTTCGGCCCTCCAAGTCCGTGCCGCCCAGCGATCCCCGTACATTAACACTATCCTACACCCACTAGGGACAATTTTTACATTTACCCAGCCAATTAACCTACATACCTGTACGTCTTTGGAGTGTGGGAGGAAACCGAAGATCTCGGAGAAAACCCACGCAGGTCACGGGGGAACGTACAAACTCCTTACAGTACAGCACCCGTAGTCAGGATCGAACCTGAGTCTCCGGCGCTGCATTCGCTGTAAAGCAGCAACTCTACCGCTGCGCTACCGCTGCGCTACCGTGCCGCCCTCAAGCTCTGTGCCGAACAACTGGCACCGATCTACACATACATTTTCAACCAGTCCCTGCAAACCTGCACTGTCCCTGACTGCTTCAAGGTCTCCACTATTATCCCTGTGCCCAAAAAGACAAGGATCACTGGTCTTAATGGACTACCAGCCTGTCGCACTTACCTCTGTAGTCATGAACACCTTTGAAAGACGTGCTGGCCCAGCTGAAAAACGTCAAAGATGACAAACATCTGCTGGACCCCCTGCAGTTTGAACACCGAGCCAATAGGTCTGTGGATTACGCAGTCAACCTAGGCCTGCACTTCATCCTCCAGCACCTAGTCCGCCAGCGGACGTAAGCCAGGATTCTGTTTGTGGACTTTAGCTCTGCATTTAACACCATTGTGCCAGAGCTACTGCACTTCAAACCCTCCCAGTTGACTGTGCCTTAACCCCTTTGTCAGTGGATCATCAACTTCCTGACAGACAGGAAGCAGTATGTGAGGCTGGGAAAGCACATCTTGGACTCGCAGACCCTCAGCATCGAAGCACCGCAAGGATGCGTACTCTCCCCTCTCCTTTACTCTCTCTACACCAACGAATGCACCGCCCCAGTTCCTCTGTAAAGCTCCTCAAGTTTGCGGATGACACAAGCGTGATTGGACTGATCCAGGATGGGGAGGAATCTGCTTACAGACAGGAAGTGACGCAGCTGGCTTCCTGGTGCCATCGTCACAACCTGGAGCTCAATGCTCTTTAGACAGTGGAATTGTTTGCAGACATTAGGAGAGTTCCCCTTCCCCTACTCCCACTCAATATCATCAACCCACAGTCACATCTGTGGAGTCTTTTAAGTCCCTTGGAACCATTATCTCCAAGGACCTTAAATTGGGGGCCACCATCGACTCCACAGTCAAAATGGCCCAACAGAGTATGTACTTCCTGCGGCAGCTGAGGAAACGAAATCTGCCACAGGCAATGATTGTCCAATTCTATACTGCTATCTTAGTATCCGTCCTCGCCTTCTCCTTCATGGTCTGGTTTGGCCCAGCCACCAAGCACGACATCCGGAGGGTGCAACAAATCGTTCCATCAGCTGAGAAGGTTTTTGGTTGTAACCTTCCCCCCCATTGACGAACAGTACACTGCAAATGCCAGGAAGCGAGCGGATAAGGTAATCTGTGACCCCTCTCACCCTAGCTACAAATTCTTTGAAACACTTCTCTCTGAAAGGTGACTCCGGATTGTTAAAGGAGCCGCATCCAGACATAAATACAACTTTGTTTTCCGCGAGTAGTAGCTCTACTCAATAACCAAAAGTCCGTCGTCTCTTTTTGCTCTGGTTTATTTCACTTACAAGTTGAAACCATAATGTTGTATTCTTAATTTTTTAATGTTTCATGCTTTGTTCTTAATTGTTTCCTGTATGCTCTTGTTGTTAATTGCGAGCGGAGCACCAAGGCACATTCATTGTCTGTATACATATGTGGCCAATAAACTCATTCATTCATTCATTCATTCATTCATTCATTCATTCATTCATTCATTCACTGATTCATTCATTCATTTTAGGAAGTCAAACCAAAGCAGGGGTTAAGTAATGAATTTCAGGGTTCTCAGGAGTGCTGCAGTGAAGCGGGATCCAGCAGTGCATGTACACAGCTCCTGAAAGTTGCTTCACAAGTAGATAGTGTGGTCAAGAAGGTTTATGGCACATTGGCCATCATCAATCAGAGTATTGAATATCGATGTTGGGAGGTCATGTTGCAGTTGCCCCAGACATTGGTTGGGTCTCAGAGTATTTTGTTCAGTTTTGGTCACCCTGTTGGAGGAAAGATGGTGTTCAGATGGAAAGGATACACAACAGATTGACTCGGATGTTGCCAGCACTCGGGTGTCTGAGCGATACAGAGACGTTGAGGAGGCTGTGACTTTATTTATTGGAGCGCAGAAGGATGAAGAATTATCTTTCGTGGTATACAAGATCATAAGAGGAATAGATAGGGTAAATGCACAAACTAACAACCAGAGTAGGAGAATCGAGAACAAGAGGACATGGTTCAAGGTGAGGAGTTCGAGATTTAATAGGAACCTGAGCGGCAAATTGTTTAAATAAAGCATGGTAGATGTGTGGATCGAGCTGCCGGACAAGGTTGATGAGGAAGGTGCTATCACTTTGTTTACGAACCATTTAGACAGGTGCTTTCAGACAGAGCCTTGGAATGGCACTTGCTGACATTGATGGAGAGGTTATTGTCCTGACATCATGTTTCTTCATTGTCCATCTCCAACGGGAAACATAGGCACACGCGCACAATGCTACGGTCAGGTTTGTTTGGACATTCAATCATAATTATCACACTGGTCTTGGTCTCATATACATTTCCATAACTGGTCATATTAGTCTTCCATATTGTCCATAAAAATATTCTTCCCAAAAGACGTTAGTGCGCCTTCGGGTTGTTGATCCGGGATAGGCCTTGAAAGTATTAACACCAAGGGGACATGTCAACCATTTCCACTTCGGTGCCATTGATGCTGATTTGGCATGTATTGTACCTTGCTTCCTGAAGTCAATAACTAGCTCCTTCGTCCTGCTGCCATTGAGGGAAAGATTATTGTCTTGGCACCATGTATCTTAGTTCTCTATCTCGTTCCAGTGACGGAGGCGAGCAGATTCCTAGGTCTCGTAGTTTGGAGATAGCAGCCACCCCTTCCCCAGCAGACACAGGTACACACGTCCACACGCACAATGTTTGGAATTCAAGGACATAATTATAAACTGTTCTTGGTTTCATATTCTATTCCACCCATGTCACATGAGAATTCAATTCCCTATTTTTCACAACGATCTTCGCCCCAACCCTGTATGCATTTCATAAATGGTCATTCTTGTTTTCTGGAGTAGATAATACTGTCTACGAGTCAGATATATCTGCGAGAATATTTTACATCTGACCTCAGTCACTCCAAAGTGATTTCTTATCCTGAACGATAATCCGAACGTGATCATCCTTCGGCGGCTGTACTTTTCTCAAAATCTATCCTGCAAAGTTCTCGCATAAGTCTCGATGTCAGGTCAATATATTCACTTGCCGTTCTTACGAGCTGCGCTGAATGAATGATCTGATCAATTGTTCGCCTTTGAGAGCCGCTTGATGCGACGGATAAGTCTCGAATTCTGTCTCTGCCCCGAGTCGAAGGTAAGTACCCCGTTCCTTAAAAAAGATAGTGCCAGGCCATAATATTCTGCAGACTAAGTTCTGGTAGATGGGATTTAGTAATTGGATAGTTATACACACAGACAGTTTTTCGACCTATTTCTACGCTGTGTGACTTAATGACTGTTGGGTCAGTATGTACACGCTTCTCCACACGTGGTATCGCCGTCAGTAGTTATAGCGAGGTTCACCACGATATCCTTGTATGGGCAACACAGCAGTTGCATTAGGCAGCCAGATTTAGTTATTTCCGTTGAGTAATAAATGTTGGGCAACAACTGATTTTGCAGCAATATTGAGGTACGCTGATGAGCCAGATTTCACTCTAATCCAGAGCGCGGTGCAACGCCACAGTTTGCGGGAGTATGCTTTGCGAAACTATAGCACACCGTGCATTTTTTTCGACGAGATCGGAGCTTTGATAAGGTCATTCATTTCTGACATGAGATACTTGTCCTCTCAAGCTGATGTCTTCTGAATCTTCTGGATTTATCCTTTTCCCCTCTTTTATTTCAGATTCCCGGCAATAACTGCGGTCCACAATACAGTGAGAGCATTTTACTCTATTCTGTCTCCTGCACACCTTATCTTCTCTGGCATTTGTCGAACTGTTCATTTGCGGTTAACAGCGATTCATCAACTTCTCTTGTACATCAACTTCGGCAGTGTCACGCGGGTAATCTTTGTCCCATCATGGTACTTATATTTCCGTTCTGATCACAGTTGTTACTTATCTCCAGACAGTAGGTTGGTCTGGGTGAGGCTAGATTTATTATTGTCACATGTACCGAGTTACAGCGAAAAGCGTGGTTTTGCATGCTATCCACTCAGATCAGTCATACTATACATGGGCATAATCGACAACATCTCTGCAATTTCTTGTCTTGGGCAGAACTATATCCAAACCACATTCTGATGCATCCCGTCCGCGTGCTTTCCATGGTACATCTGGACATGTTTCTAGAAGTTTTGTCAGTCTCCTCCGGAAGTCGAGTGTGTCTTATTGGTTGTGTGATCTGTGTCGTTGATCCAGGACACATCGGTGGTAATATTTACCGCAAACAACTTGAGCCGCAACTATTTCCACTTCCGTGGCATTAATCCTAATTTACGCATGTACTCCACTTTACTTCCAGAAATTAATGGACCTTCGTCTTCATGCCATTGACTTCGTCTTGATGCCCCCTTCGTCTTCATGACATTGAGGGAGAGGCTATTGTTCTGACACAATGTGAGTAAGTTCACTTTCTCTTTCCCGAACTCCGCCTCATCATTGTCCCTGATCCGGCCCATCACAGGGTTGTCATCAGCGAATCTGTTGACGAAATTAGAGGGAACAATGGACAGTGTGAAGAGAGCATGGTAGGGGACCGATAAATCATCCTTGCAGGGCGCCGACGTTGAGCGTCTGTATGGAGGAGATGTTGGCACCTATCGTCACTGACTAAGGTCCGTGGGGCGTCGAGCCTTGAAAGCAGTGGCAGAGGGCGGAGCACATACCTCGGCCCTGGACACAGGTACACACGGCCACACTGCCCCCCCCCCCCACCCCCTCCCCAACTCACACTGTGGACACAGGTACACACGGCCATACTGCCGCCCCCTCCCCATCTCCCACTGTGGACACAGGTACACACGGCCACTCCCCCTCCCTTCCCCCCACTGTGGACACAGGTACACACGGCCACACTTCCGAAACCCCCCTCCCCATTTCCCACTGTGGACACAGGTACACACGGCCGCACCCCCTTTCCCTCACCAACCCTCCCACTGTGGACACAGGTACACACGGCCACACGGCACAAACCCCCCCTCCCCACCCCCCACTGTGGACACAGGTACACACGGCCACAACCCCCCCCCCTCACCACCCCCTACTGTGGACACAGGTACACACGGACACACGGACACAATCTCTTCCCCTCCCCACCCCCCACTGTGGACACAGGTATACATTGCCACACCCCCTCCCCACCCACCACTGAGGACACAGGTACACACGGATACACGGCCACAAACCCCTCCACTCCCCACCCCCAACTGAGGACACAGGTACACACGGCCACAGGGACACAAACCCTTCCCCTTCCCACCCCCCACTGAGGACACAGGTACTCACGGCCACACGGACACAAACCCTTCCTCTTCCCACCCGCCACTCTGCACAGGTACACACGGATACACGGCCACAAGCCCCTCCACTTCCCATCCCCCACTGAGGACACAGGTACACATGGCCACACGGCTACGAACCCCCTCCCCTCACCAACCCCGCTGTGGACACACGGACACAAACCACTGACCTCCCCCCCCCCCCCCCCCCCACTGTGGACACACGTGCTCATGGCCACACGGCCACAAACTCCTCCATTCCCCACTCCTCATTGTGGACACAGGTACACACGGCCACAAACCCTACCCCTCCCCAGCCCCCACTGTGGATATAGGTACACACGGCCACACGCACACAATGTCAAGCTCAGGCCTATTCAGACCTTTACTACCATAATTATCAAACTGATCCTGGTCTCGAGTTAGTTTCCAAACCTGGCCACATTAGTTTTCAGTTCCTTGTTGTCCACAAGGAACTTCGCTGCAAACCAGTGTGTATTTCATAAATGTATATCACCGTTTTCTGGGGTAGAGGGTACTCTAGATTCGGATATATCTGAGAGAGTGAATTACATCTCTTTTCAGTCACTGCAAGGTGAATTTATATTCTGATCTTCTGATCCTATCGTAATCATCCATATACCCATTTATTTAATGCTCTGATGATCTATCCCGTCAGGGCAAGTCCCACAAATCAACGGTAATAAATACACCTGTTGTTCTTAGCAACTTTGCACAGTAGAGGGTCTGATCAATTGTTGGTCATCTCACAGCCACTTTATGCCGGGGTTAAATCTCGACTTCTGACTCTACACCGCTGCAAAGGTAAGCATCACCTTCTTTCAAAGAGAGAGAGCCAGGGCATAATATTCTGTGGACCAAGTGCTGGTAAGTGTGATTGAGTATTTGGATACCATTGACACGGAGATTTATTTGACCTGTTTCTCTGCTGTATGACTATGACTGTTGATCCAGTCTCTGCACGTTTCTCCACGTGTGGCATCACCGTCAGTGGTTATAGCAGGACTGTATTGCCATTTCCTTGTGTGTCCGAGATGGGAGGGTGGGGACTTTATTTCCTGGAGCGAAGTAAGCTGAGGGGGTAGTGATATGAACACGTGTAAAATGACGAGAAGAATAGATAGGATGAATGCAGACTCTTTTATCCAGGATGAATAATCAAAAATCAGATGTAGGTTTAAGAGGAGAGGCGGCAAGATTTACGAGGAACATGAAGGGAAGACTTCATGTGCTGGGGACATGGTATGAACTTTGGTAAGATCATTCACTTCTGACATTACATGTTTTTCCTTCCTGGACGGACGTCATCTGAGTCTTCTGAATGTATTTACTCCTGTATTGCAGATGCCCGGAAATTAATACGGCCCACTATACGGTATCAGGTGTTTTCGTGCGATCATCCTCGTGTGTCCATTCCTCACCTTGTCTTCGCATTTGTGCAACAGTCAATTTGTGGTTAACCCCCGTTCAACACCTTATTTTGTATATCAATACTGCTTGTGTTACATGGACAATCTTAGTAGCCATTATAGTTGTTACTTATGTGAGTTCATTAGCTCAGGTGTGGTTCGGCTAGGTCTATTATTGTCACATGTTCCGAGGTACAGTGAAAAGCGTCGCTGTCCATTCAGTTCAGATATGCCATATATGGATACAACCAGTTAATGTCCTGCAGATGGAGCGAGGAGGAAGATACAGAATGCAGAATCTTGTTGGCTATTTCCATGAATCCCTGAATTGTCCGTGTATTTGTGAGAATGAACAACATTTGCTCAAGCCACATTGCTTAATTCTGCTCTCCTTCGAATCGGACAAGTGCAGTTGGAGATTTCGATTTCTGTGAAAACACAAAGCAAAGAATTTGTGCCAAACATGTTATTTAAGTCTGCAGAAGTGCACGTCTGGAACAATGGATGATGCAATGCTTCTGTAAGCCATGAAACATCCCGATGGGATCACGTTGTTGTAAACAATTAAGATGAGAGGCGTTTTAGGTTTTAGATTCAGGTTTAAGTTTATTATTGTTACATGTTCCGAGCTACAGTAAAACGCTTTGTTTTGCATGGTATCCAGACACATCACATATACCATATATAGACAGTATCAGTTCAAACTCGTTGACATAAGATGGCGGAGATATGGAATCACATAGAAAATGAACTGCCAGGGGAGATATTTGAGGCAGAAATTGCGCCTGAAGAGTAAGACTCCTTCATGAATCGGAAAGATTTAGAGTAATGTGGATGAAAGATGGAGAGGAGGACTTCCGGTGGCGTTATGGACTGATCAAGTCGCACGTCAACTAGCTCCGTGAACATTTCGATCTAGGAAGAGAGGAACGGGACGGGCCCGTTGCAACTTACCGGCAATTTTCAACGAAGGGTGGGTGACGTCATCAGATCGCGACTTTTAATAGTAAATGTCAACAAGTCGCACCCCCCCGTTAAAAACCGTTAAAAAAGGAACGGGTAAAACAAGACCCGTGGAAGAAGAAGAACCAAGACAGATGGAAGCCTCTGCTACAGCTCAAACCTCAGCGTCGGCTCAGGAAGAAATTGCCAAACGAACAACCCGGAATCCACAGCCTAAAAAAATTGGATTGGAAGAATTTCGCAGCGTTGTGGGTGAGGAGCTTTCAGGTATGAAGTCTCAAGTGGCAAATATGACAGTTGAATTACAAGAGATGAAAGCTGAATTAGTATCCCTTAAAGGAATGAAGGGGGAAATACTATCTACTATTAAGGATCAGTTGGATAGATCAAAGGCTGAAATGTGTGTAATTATGAATGAACACATGGAGGAAGTAACCTCCAAGTTACAAAAGTTGGACTCTGATTTTTCCGGTAAGCTGAACCACATCACGGCGTCAATAGAACAACATGATGAGGCTATAGGTGAGTTGGAAACTTTAGCCGAGACGAGTGCTGAAACTACAAAAGTAGTACTGTCGGAGACTCAGCGTTTTTCTGATTTATTGATGAGATTAACCGAAAAATGTACTGACTTAGAGGGTCATTCAAAACGACAAAATTTAAGAATCCTTGGAGTTAAAGAAGGCAAAGAAAAAGATAAAAACCTTCGTGATTTTACTGCTGAGTTATTACAAGAAGTTTTGAAAATGGATTCAAAGCCCTTGCTGGATCGAGCCCATAGAGCACTGAGAGCACGGCCAGGTGCTAATGCGCCTCCAAGGCATTTGATTCTGAGGGTGCATAATGCTCACGTTTTAGAAGATATGCTGTCAAGAATTGCTAGTAACAGAGCTTTATCATTTCAAGGCGATGAGATTCGCATCTTCAGAGATTACCCCTCTGAGGTGCTTAAGAAAAGAGCACTGTTTAATGAGACAAGATCTATTCTCAGGAAGATCCCAGCGCTCAGATTTGGTATGTTGTATCCAGCAAAACTTCGAGTGACCTACAATCAAAATGAATCCTTTTTTACTGACCATAATAAAGCACTGGAATTTGCTCGGGAGATCGAAAGGTTGCTGAAGGCTTGATTATGATTTCACGGCTATCTTAATTGGCAGACATCTAATTGGACTTTAAAAATATTAAAATTCAAAGATTTAAGCTTAGTGTATATACTATACGAATATTAACCGTAACTAATAATTATTAATTAAAAAACATATATATTTTTATTAATCATTACTAATAAGAAGTATAAGTAATATTTGATTTATGTAAACTTTACTTTGAATACTTAATTGATACACCTTAGATAGAAAAATCGATTTATTATAGACTAATTAGTTTCGGGCCTGCCCCGTTTATCTCTCTTTTTTTTAAAAAAAACAAACAATAACTTTGTTAAAAAACGGAGCTAGTATTAATTTTTTTTTAACATCTCACGGAAGTCCTTAGATTTTTTGCCACCTTAGGGTGGCTAACACTAACTGCACTAATTGTAGTTGTAGTTTTAATTATCTCTTCTTCTTTCCTGCACTCTTTTAACCTTTTATATATTGATTTTTTTTTTAGATTTAACTTTTATTATTATGTCATTTTTCAGAAATTATATACTTTTGGGAGATATTTCCGGGAAACACTCTACGTTGTACAAAAGATCATCCACCCTTCATTCAAGAAAAATGTTGTAGTCCGGGTGCCAGACCATTTGCTTTATTATAGACTATTTATCGGTTAAGATGCAAGATTCTATTAGGAAAACAGGGGGTAAAGGTATTACATTTTGTAGTTGGAATGTCAAGGGTGTTAATGAACCAATTAAAAGAGGTAAAGTACTTTCACATTTAAAATCTATTGATGCAGACATAATGTTCCTTCAGGAAACTCATTTAAAAAATGTAGCACATAATAGACTGAAAGGCAAATGGATTGATAAAGTATTTCATTAATCGTTTCCCTTTAAATCAAGAGGTGTTGCTATTTTAATTCGTAAGGGTATACCATTTATACATACTTCCTCTATAGTCGACACTGAAGGTAGATATGTTATATTAGTGGGAGAACTATATTCTACAAAATTGATATTGGTGAATGTCTATGCACCAAATTTTGATAATCCGTTATTTTTTTTAAAAATATTTAATACCATTCCAGAATTTGAACAATATAACTTGATAATTGGAGGAGATTTAAATTGTACATTAGATCCTTATTTGGATAGATCTTCAACTCAAAGGAAAACAAAATCCAAGTCGTGTGAATTATTAAACTCTTATATAAATAGTGCAAATATAAAAGATGTTTGGAGGATTGATAATCCTTCAGGCCGAGAGTATTCATTTTATTCACCTGTGCATAAAACTTATTCAAGAATTGATTATTTCTTGGTGGACTCCAAACTTATTCCTTATACGTATAATTCAAAATATCATAATATTATTATATCCGATCATGCCCCTTTAACATTTAGGGTAAAACTCCAAGGAGTAACGGGGAAACAGACTAATTGGAGATTTAATCCGCAAATCTTAAATGAAAAAGCATGTTATGACTATCTTAAATCGCAATTTGAGACTTTTTTTTACGCAAATGACGTTCCTGAAACACCTGCGTCCCTGCTTTGGGAAACATTTAAAGCGTTTGTGAGAGGATGTATTATTGCTTTTCAAGCGTCTCAAAACAAGAAGAAGCGAGCTGAACAAAATGACCTAGAAAGTCAGATAAAACAGTTAGACATAACAAATGCCATCGCTCCCTCTATTGAAATACATAATAAAATTGCAGCTCTCAAATATAAGTTAAATTATATCCTCTCAGCTCATATTTTAAGGCTTTTTCAATATACTAAACAAAAACATTTTGAATTTGGAGATAAACCACAGAAATTGCTAGCACGTCAACTCCGTAAATTAGAAGATGATTCTACAATTCATAAAATTAGATCAGAAAATGGAGATTTGCTTAAACTACCTAAGGATATTAATCAGAAATTTTTGCAATTTTATCAGTCATTATATTCATCAAAAATAACAGATACTTCTGCGCAGATGCAAAAGTTTTTGCAGGAATGTAACCTTCCTGGTTTGAATGTGAGTGATAGAAATTTACTGGGCGCAGAAATAACTATGAAAGACGTTGAAGAGACCATTAAATCCATGAAAAATGGGAAGACTCCTGGCCCTGATGGCTTAAATAATGAATTTTATAAAAAATTCAGTGGTTTGATCTCTCCACGTTTGCAAACTGTATATAGTCACGCCTTTAAACAACAGAGATTACCACAAACTCTGACTGAATCAACAATAATCCTCATTCCTAAAAAAGATAAGGATTCTGAAGACCCTGGTTCGTATAGGGCGATAGCTCTTTTAAATACTGATCAGAAGATATTAGCGAAAATCTTAGCTCAGAGATTAAGCCTAGTTATAGATAAATTGATACACCCCGATCAATCAGGCTTGAAAGCCAAACGATATTCATTTTTCAACTTGAGACGCTTGTTTAATATAATTTATTCAAATAGACTATTAAATGAAGATTTAGCAATCATCTCGCTAGATGCTGAAAAAGCATTTGATCAAGTAGAATGGCCCTATCTTTTCTCAGTGATGGAAAAATTTCAACTAGGTGAAAATTTTTGTTCATGGGTGAAACTTTTATATACATCCCCAACAGCTAGAATATTAACTAATCAAATGCTGTCATCTAAATTTCATTTAGCTAGGGGTTGTAGACAAGGATGTCCACTATCACCACTTCGATTTGCCCTTATTATAGAACCACTTGCTGAGAGTATTAGATCAAATTCAGATATTCATGGCTATAACACTAAACATACAACCAATAAAATTTCTTTATATGCGGATGATGTATTAATATATATTACAAAGCCAGAAATTAGCATTCCGAATTTATTAAATCTCATAACTCAATTTGGTTCATTTTCAGGTTATAGAATTAACTGGTATAAAAGTGAAATTATGCCAATAATGGAGCATAATCCGGCCATACTTCAACAATTTCCTTTTAAAATTGCCTATGATAAGTTTAAATATCTTGGAATTTACGTGACTAGGAAATATACTTCTTTATTTAAATTAAATTTTCCTCCTTTACTCGCTAAATGACACAGAAATATCCAATTTTGGAAAACACTCCCTATATCATTAGTTGGTCGTAGTAATGCTATAAAGATGATCTTTCTTCCACAGCTACTATACTTATTTCAAGCAATTCCGATCTATCTTCCAAAAAAGTTTTTTTTTTAAATTGATTCAATTGTTACTAATTTTATTTGGGACTACAAGACTCATAGAATAAATAAAAGACATCTATGTAAGTCTAAAATTAATGGAGGAATTGCTTTACCTAACTTTTTATTTTATTATTGGGCGGTTAATATTAAAAATATAACCTGCTGGTTGGATGATTCTGATCAACAACCGGATTGGTTAAAGATGGAGAAAGAGGATTGTTTACCATTCAATATTGGTGCGATCCTCTTAGCTCCAATAAATTTAAATAAAAAAACATATGGAGGTAATCCCATTATACATAGTGTTATCCGTACCTGGAAACAATTAAAGCTTACGTTAAAATTGAGTAAATTGTCTGTTTTCCTTCCTATTGCGAATAATCCTTCTTTTAAACCGTCTGTCTTAGATAGAGGCTTTGCTCAATGGAAAAGTTATGGAATCAAAAGGGTGGGAGATCTTTATCATAAGGGAACTTTTCTTTCGTTTCAGGATTTACAGCAGAAGTACGGATTACATGTTAATAATTATTTTAGATATTTACAACTTAGAGATTATGTAAAATCACACATGCAAGAATATAAGTTTAGAGGTCCAGAAACACTTGATGTATGCCTGAATCGACATTATAACTCAAATAAATTAATATCTTTTATTTACAATACTCTCCTTGACACTGACATTCCGTCATCAGAATCTTATAGACGAGCATGGGAGGACGAATTGAATCAATTTATAATGCAAGATATATGGGATGAAAGTTTACAACATATACATCAATGTTCATTGAATACTAGACATTCCTTAATACAATTTAAAATAATACATAGATTACATTATTCGAAGACGAAATTAAATAGGATTTTTCCTAGTATCTCTCCTATTTGTGATAAATGTCAATTTCAAGAAGCTAATTTAACTCATATTTTCGCAACTTGTATAAAAATGCAAAACGTCTGGTTGGAGATTTTTAAAATAGTTTCTAAAGTTATTAATAAAAAATTAGATATGGACCCTAAATTAATTATATTAGGATTATCAGAACATACTACAAATTTTACAGTAAGTCAGGTACATTTTCTTGATTACAGTCTAATAACTGCGAAAAAATTAATACTTAAATTTTGGAAAAAACCAATAACCCCCACAATTAAAATGTGGACTACGGAAATGACAGAGACCCTGCATTTGGAAAAAATAAGGTTTGCCTTAATCGACAAACCTGAGTTATTTTTTAAAATATGGTCTCCATTTATTGAATTTTTAGAAAAGTAAATGGGTTTGGCACAGGACTAAAATTAAAAAAATTAAATTAAAAGTTGAAACTTGAGTTAGGGGTTGGATGTACAACTGTGGTTATTGTCTCCCGGATCTACTCCCGTTAATTTTTATTGTTAGATCCTTTTTTTTAACCCTCTTATTCTCTCTCCCCAAGTTTATAGTTTTTTATTTTTATTTTTACTTTCTCTCTTCAAAAATTTAAAAATTGAAGCTATGTAAGAACTTTGTAACAAATGTGTTTTTTCTTATTTCTATTTGTACATATGCTTTTCAAAAATAAAAAATATTTTTTTAAAAAAGAAAAAAAGAAATATATTTAAAAAAAAAGAAAGATGGAGAGGAGGGATTAGTGTAGATGGGGCACATTGGTCCGCATGGCAAGCTGGCGAAAAGGCCTGTTGCCGTGCTGTAGGATTCGCTAACTCTATGACAAGAGACAGAGCAATGTGGAAGATCCAGAGTGCAGAATATAGTTCGAAGCATTGGTGCGTATTGCAGTGCATCAATTACTTCGATAATTTCTAGTATCGGTAATGACAGAGGGTATTTCGCTTGGGCAGCTTACACCCCAGCGGTATGGACATTGAATTCTCTAACTTCAGATACTTCCTCTCTCCCTCTCTTTCCCCTCCCCTTCCCAGTTCTCCCACTCTCTTCCTATCTCCTACTACATCCTATCTTTGTCCCGCCCCTCCCCAGACATCAGTCTGAAGAAGGGCCTCGACCTGAAACGTCACCCATTCATTCTCTCCTGAGATGCTTCCTGACCCGCTAATTTATTCCAGCATTTTGATATACCTTCTGATATCCTCAATGGTGTAGAGGCGAATTGAACAGTACCCTAATCAATGGAGGGACCGTTCAGAACCCTGATAACAAAGGAAAATAAGCTACTGCTTTATCCGGTAGTGTTCGCTTAAAAGCTTCTGTACCTTGTGCATGACTTGAGTAGCGGAAAGAAGAACTGACAGGTTTGGGCAATTCTTCGATTACATTGGCCGTTTTTTTTTCGAGGCAACGTGATGTGTAGATGGAGTCAATGGTGGAACGTCTGGTCCGTGTGATGGAGTAACCTACATTTATAACTCCCTGCAATTTCTCGCGGTCTAGACAAATATGTACACGATCCAAAATGTGGTCCAACCCGACAGTATGCTGTCTACGGTACCTCCCGAGAACATTGTAAGAGTTACTGTTGACATATAACATTTCCTCAGACTCCACCTGAAGTGAAGGCGTTAGGGCGCCTTCTTGGATGTCGCATCAATGTGCTTGCCCCGCGACAGAGTGTTGGTTAGTGTAACGCATTCAACTTGTTCTCAGCTATTTTCAATTCCATAGAATTGGTGCAGATTTGTGCCTGTACTCCAGGTAAAGGAGGTATACCAATGGACTGAAAACGAATCCTTGCAGGGCGCCGTGTTATTCTGGAGGAAGTGTAACCTGTCCTCACTGACTGAGGACTATTGGTGCTAAAATCGAGCATTCAGGGGTAGAATGGGTGAAGATGCCTCTGTCCCGACGTTTGGAGATAATAGACACTCCATCCCCTATCACACAAATGTACGCTGCTGAATACATAATTTAAAGCGCTAGGCTCTTCCTATTTTCAATATTAAACGGGAACTGACATTGGACTAATATTAATCCATAGCTGGTCACATTAGTCTTCATTTGCCTATTGCCTACAAACACATTTGACCCAGCCCAATTTGAACGTAATGAGTTATCATGATTAATTTTCTGGGGTACAGGGTACTGGATGTTCAGATATATTTGCAAGCGTAAATTGCTTCTAATCACAAGTCACTCGATGGTAAATACTTATTCTGAAACTTGTATCCTAAAGTCAACACCCATATATCGGATGTTCAATGCTTTCAACATCTGTCCCGTCCAGGCCGCGCAGAACCCCACATTTACAGTGTCATTCAAATCACATGTATTCTTCCAAACTGCACAGCGTAGATGATGTGATCAATTGTGGTTCCTTTGGCAGCTCCTTCATCCGAGGGATAAATTTCAACTTCAGCCTCTACATGTGATTATAGATAAGGTCAGTCTTCCTTAAACATATAGTGTCGGGGCATAATATTCTGCGGATCAGGTGCTAGTAAATGGGATTTCGTAAATGGATAGTATCATCATCATCATTATCATATATATACAGCCGGAAACAGGCCTTTTCGGCCCTCCAAGTCCGTGCCGCCCAGCGATCCCCGCACGTTAACACTATCCTACACCCACTAGGGACAATTTTGACATTTACCCAGCCAATTAACCTACATACCTGTACGTCTTTGGAGTGTGGGAGGAAACAGAAGATCTCGGAGAAAACCCACGCAGGTCACGGGGAGAACGTACAAACTCCTTACAGTGCAGCACCCGTAGTCAGGATCGAACCTGAGTCTCCGGCGCTGCATTCGCTGTAAAGCAGCAACTCTACCGCTGCGCTACCGTGCCGCCATAGACATAGGTAGATGGTTGGCTCCTTCCTCTGCTGTGTGACTCTATGACTCTCGGACAAATGTGTGCACGTTTCTCTACTTGTGCTATCGCCGTCAGTAGTTAGAGCAGTGCCTCACTATTATTTCCTTGTATAGGCCGAGCTGTATGGAGAGATGAGGACTTTATTCCATGGGGCGCAGGAAGCTGGGTGGAATTATAAAGGTGTATAAGAGTAATAGATCGGATGAATGCGCAGTCTTTACCCAGCACGGGGAAACAAAAATCAGAGGTCATAGGTTTATGGTGGGAGGGGATGACTAACAAGGAACATGACGGGAAGCCTTTACACTCAGACGGCGATCCGTGCATAGAACGAGCTATCAGAGGATTGCTTTGAGATATGTTGATTCGAAGATGTAATTTCTACAGTCACAACGTTTGAAAATATAGCTACCATCTTGAAAGTAGCAAGAGATAAATAGGTGACCAACTTTCATTATTTGTGTTGAACAATAAACGTTTGTCAGGAATTGATTCTGCAACAATGTCCAGGTGCGCTGACGCGCCAGATTGCACTCTAATGCAGAGTGCGGTCCAACACAACTGTTTGCGTGTTTGCATTTTGCGAAACGATATCACATCGTGCATTTTCTTCACCAGCATCGAAACTTTGACAAGATCATCCATTTGTGACATTAGATGCTCTTCCCCTCTCCACTGATGTCTTCTGAGTCATCTGAGTATTTCCTGTATATCTCTTGTATGTGTCAGTGCCCGGCAATTATTGCGGTCTGCAATGCAGGAGCAGCATTTTTACTGTGTTACTCCTCCTGCCCCAGTCTTCACTTTCTCTTCGCATTTATCCAACAGTTTGTTTGTGCTTAACATCCATTCATCACGTCTCTTGAATATCAACACCGTTTGGGTCCATCTTAGCCGCCATCACAGTGCGATCATTCCGGCTCCGATCATATTTGGCACTTATCTCAGATCATTGGGTTTGGTCAGGTTAGGCTAGAAATATTACTGTCACGTGTACCGAGGCACAACGAAAAGTTGCGTTGCCTCCTATTCACTCAGATCAGACATACACTAAATAGACACAATCAGTTCAAACAAATTCATTGGACAGAGCAACGGGGATAATACAGAAGGCAGTATATAGTTCATGACGTAGAATATCATCCTGAGTATTGTTTTTTGTTTGCATGAAAATCTAAATTGTCCGTGTAAGAATGCAAAACATTTGCTCAAGCTGTATTGCATAATTCCGTTCTTCGTAGAACTCGATATGTGCAGGCGGAGAATTCGAGCTTTGCATAAACATAAACAAAGATATGTACAGTTGTCGGGAATTTTGAGAATTATGAGGAAGATGATCAGATTATAGTTTGGTTATCCCTGGAGCTCACACATTGGGGAGCACGATGGGAAAGTTAACAAGATAGAATGTGGTTAAAATAGCTATAGCTGAAACATTCTGCTGAGAAGCGGACTTTCTTATCAGTTGGCGGTGGATTGTCCTTTGTAGTTATGTCTAGGTTCTTATCTGTTGCAATCTTGCATTACAGCTGCTTTTGTTCCCACAGTTTCGCAGGTAAGTCTCCCAAAGGTTAACAGATGATCCCCTTTACGTGGGAACTCCATTTGGCGAGTAGAATCTGGACTTTTATGATGTCTACATGTTAGATTTATGGGTGGGAGATTTCTAAACACATGAAACCCAAGATTAAAGTTAACTTTGGGGATTCACAATGATGAAAGGTTACATGACATTGATTAATCATGGTTTATTTCAACTCCACGGGTAACCATTGTTTCATGAGGGTATAACAATCCTCCATTCACTGTAAGATTTTGAAGCAGCTTGACCTTGCTCACACTGTTCCTCGATGTACATCGCTAAGGCCTTTATTAAACCGACTTGTTCGATGGACTCACCACGGGTCTATGAGTGCTTTATTTTGTGTCTGTGGCTATCTGATGAAAGTTAGATATAGGGTACGGCTAATGCATAAAATCCCCTCCTACGTGTACAAAACATTTATTTAACTGTGCCAACTTGCGCAGGTGACCCGAAGGATGATGCAATCCTTCGATAAACCACGAGACATCATGCTTGGTTTGTGTTGTTGTAAACAATGAAGATATGAGGTGCATGACGTTTCAGCTGTTGTGTCATGTTCACTATTGTCACATGAACCGAAGAACATTAAATTCATTTATTTTTCATGCTATCCAAACTGGTCAGATGTACAATGCAGATTTAATCAGTTCAAGCGAGAGGGCAGAGGGTGTTGGGTCTACGGATTCACACAGGGGTTGGTGGGAATATGGATTTGCACAGATGGTGGTGGGTAAAGAGAATGCGTTACCAAGGGAGCTCGTTGAGGCAGAAGCTATGACAATATTTAAAATACATTTGGACAGGTACATGGACAGAAACGATTTAGAGTGAGTTTGGCCAAACGCTGTAAATGGACCCATTGGTCGGCATGGGGAAGCTGGGTGGAATGGTCTGTTCCCGTACTGTGCGACTGGATGAAAATAGATAGACATACAGAATGCAGAATACAGTTCTCAGAATTGTAGCTTATTGTGGAGCATTATTTTTTAAAACAAAGTCCAATATGTGCAATGGGGAGATACGAATCGAACAGTACCCCAGCATTTGGCCGGTTGTGCAGAAGACCGATAACGGAGGAAAATAAGCTATTCCTAAGTCTGGTGATGCGCGCTTTCAAGCTTCTGTACATTCTGCCGAATAAGAGCATGGAGGACAACGACTGACCTCTTTTGGAGATATTTGTTGATGTTGACCTATTGTTCCGAAGCAGCGTGAAATGTAGATGGAGTCAATAGGGAGACGTCTGGTCTGCGTGATGGATTGGGCTACATTTGCGACTCTCTGCAATTTCACCTGGTCTTGTCACAGCTGTTCCAAAACCAAACTGTGATACAATCCGACAATATGCTTTCTCTCGTCGATCTCTAAATGTCTTATAAGAAATACCGGAGACATGCCAATTTCCCCAGTCTCCTTGTGAAGTAAAGGCGTTGGTGTTTCTTCGTGGATTACGCATCAATGTGATTGCTCCACGACAAGTTGTTGGTAATGTTAACGCCATGGAGCTTGAGCTCCCAACCATCTCAATTCCGTGCCATTGATGTCCAATAGTCTCCATTGCTTCCTGATGTCAGCAACAACCTCGTTTGACGTGCTGACATTGAAAGAGGAGTTATTGTCATGTCATCATGTCATTGGTTTATGGTAAGGCAAGGTTTACAGGGAACCTACCGCGAAGAATTCACACTCAGACGGCGATGCGTGTATGGAACAAGCTCTCAGAGTCGTTAGTTGAGATACGTTGAGTCGAAGCTGGCATTTCTACAGTCACTACGTTTGTAAATATAGCTGGCTGTAGATATATGATATGATATGATATGATATCTCGATAGTAGAAAGAGATAAATAGGTGACCAACTTTGGTTATTTGTGTTGAACAATAAATGTTCGTCAGCAACTGATTTCGTCAGGAAATGTTCGTCAGGAACTGATTCGCCAGGAACTGATCCAGTTACTGGATCTAGCAACTGATCCACCAGGTGCTGGACCTGCACCAGCACAGTCCAGGTGCGCTGACGCGCGGTGCAACACCAGTGTTTGCGTGCTTGCATTTTGCGAAACGGGGCCACATCGTTCATTTGCTTCAACAGCATCGGAGCTTTGATAAGATCATCCATTGTGACATTAGTTGCTCTTCCTGATGTCTTTTGAGTCATCTGAGTATTTCCTGTTTTCCTCTTGTAGGTGTCGATGCCCGGCAATTACTGTGGTCTGCAATGCAGGAGCAGCATTTTTACTGTGTTACTACTCCTGCCTCAGCCTTCACTTTCTCTTCGCATTTTTCAACAGTTTGTTTGTGCTTAACAACCATTCATCACGTCTCTTGAATATCAACGCCGTCTGTGTCTATCTTAGTCGCCATCACAGTGCGATCATTCCGGCCCTGATCATATTTGGTACTTATCTCAGATCATTGGGTTTGGTTAGGGTTAGGCGAGGAATATTACCGTCACGTGTACCGAGGCACAGTGAAAAGCTGTGTTGCCTCCTATCCACTCAGATCAGACATACCATACATAGATAAAATTAGTTCAAACAAATTCATTAGACAGGGCAACGGAGATAATACAGAAGGCAGTATATAGTTCATGAAGTAGAATATCATCCCGAAAATTGTTCTTTGTTCGCATCAAATTGTCCGTGTATTTGTAAGAATGAATAACATTTGCTCAAACTGTATTGCATATTTCCGTGCTTCGTGGAACTCGATAGATGCATCGGAGAAATCGAGCTGTGCATAAACATAAACAAAAATATGTACTGTTGTCTTGAAGTTTGAAAATTATCAGGAAGATGAGTAGGTTCTAGCTTGGTTAATCCTGGAGCTCACACACTGGGGAGCGTGATGGGAAAGTTGACAAGATAGAATGTAGTTAAAATAGCTAAAGCTGAAGCATTCTGCTGAGAAGCAGGGTTTCTTATCAGTTAATGGAGGATAGTCCGTTGTAGTTAGTCCAGGATCTTATCTGTTGCAATCTTGCTTTTGGTCACTCTGTTTCACAGGCAAGTTTCCCAAAAGGTTAACAGATGATTTCCTTTACGAGGGGACTCCATTTGGCGAGGAGAATCTGGACATTTGTGATATCTACATGTTAGATACATGGGTGGGAGATTTCAAAACAACAAGAAACCCAAGATTAAAATTAACTTTGGGGAAACACAAAGATGACAGGTTACAGAGACATTGATTAATGGTGGTTTATTTCAACTCCACAGGTAACCATTGTGTGATAAGAATCCTGCAGTTACTGTAAGATTTTGAAACAGCTTGAGCTTGCTCACATGGTTCCTCAATGTACATCGCTAAGGTCTTTCTTAAACCGACTAGTTCGATGGAGTCACCACTGGTCTATTAGTGTTTTATTTTGTGTCTGTGACTATCTGATAAAGTTAGTTATATGGTGCGGGTAAAGCATAAAATTCCTCCCTGCATTTACAAAACATGTTATTTAACTGTGCCGAGGTGCGCAGGTGGCGCCAAGGATGATGCAATCCTTCGACAATCTATGAGATCATGCCGTTTGGTCTGTGTTGTAAACATTTAAGATATGAGGCGCATAGCGTTTTAGCTTTGGGTTATGTTCATTATTGTCACATGTACCGCAGAACAATGAAAATATTTGTTTCTGATGCCTTCCAAACTGGTTAAATGTACCTGACAGAGATGCAAACAGTTCGGCCGCGAGGACAGAGGGTACTGGGTCTATGGATTTACACACGGGGTGAGGGTGGGAAAATGGACTTGCACAGAGGATGGTGGGTATATAGAATTAGCTGCCAAAGGAGATCGTTGAGGCACAAGCAATGACAGTATTTAAAAGGCACTTGGACAGGTGCATGGATAGAAAATATGTAGAGTGATTTTGGCCAAAGGCTGTAAGTGGGAGTAGTGTAAATGGGGATTGTGCAGTAACCTGATCACAGAGGAAAATGGGTAATCGAGGTGGATTGCGCTACATATACAACTCTCTGCAATTTCCTCCGGTCTTGTCAGAGCTGTCGCCAAATCAAACTGTGATGCAACCTGATAATGTGCTTACTCTCGAAGTACATCTCTCGAAGTTTTCTCAGATCCACTTTAATCATGTCAATGTTCACAGGCTCACTGTGAAATAGAGGCATTGGTGTGCTTTCATGGGTTTCGCATCAAAATGATTGCTCCACGACATATCGTTGGTTATTTTAACGCCATGGAATTTACGCTCTCAACCATTTTCCAACCAGTGCGATTGATGCAGATTGGGTAAATACTCGGCATTGCATCCCGAGGCCAATAACGTTCTCCTTCGTCTTGCTGACACTGAAAGAGGCGTTATTGTCATGCCACCATGTCAATAAGTTCACTATCTGCTTCTTGTACTTCGTCTCGCCATTGCTCATCATTCCACCGTTCACAATGATGTCTTCTGCAAACTAATAGGTGCAATTAAAGCCGAATATGGCCAAACGGTTGCGAATGTAAATGAGGTACAAGAGGTACTGAGAACGGATCCCTGCAGTGCTCCATCTTCGAAGTTATGTCGAGCATTCGGTGGTGGAGCGGGGAGGTTATCCCTCGGACCAAGTGTTTGGAACATGTCGTTCCTCCAAACATGAACAGAGTGAAGGATCTCACCAATTGTTGTTCCTTTGACAGTCCCTTCCTCCACAGATAAATGTTGACTTCATCTTTGCACCGAAAGTAAGTAGTTAAGGCAGAAATTATGACAGACGTTCAAAGACAGTTAGACTGCCTCATGAAAGGGACGGATTTAAGTTAATGTGGCGAAGGTGGGTCGGAGTGACTAGTGTAGATGGGGTACATTGGTCGGCGTGGGTGAGCTTGGTCGAAATACACGCTGTCCATTCAGTTCAGAAATGCCATTCATTGATACAATCAGTCCTGCAGATGGAGGGAAGAGGAAGATAGAAAATGCAGAATATACAGTCGTTCATTACATAGAACTGGACACGTGCAGATGGAAAATTCGAGAACAATGGATGATGCAATGCCTCTGCAACCTATGAACCCTGCATCTGGTGGCGTGGTGTTGCAAACAATGCAAATGATCGGCGCTTTAGGTTTCAGCTTCAGGTTTAGGGATATTATTGTCATATGTACCGAGGTCCATTAAACAATTTTGTTCTGCAGGCTATCGCGTATCACAACAGAATACTTCATCACATATGGATACTGTTGGTTCAAATTCGCGGACAGAGGTCACTCTGTAAATGGATCCACTCAGAGCGTGGTAGGTACTTGGATTCGCACAGTTATATCGGACGTATTGAATGTGCTGCCAAAGGAGCTAGTTGAGGTAGAAACCATTACAAAATTTAAAATACATTTGGGCAAACACAAATAGGAAGATTTCGGCTTGATACGGGCCACAACCGGCAGATGGGATTTGTGTAGATGGGGTACATTGATCGGCATTGGCAGGCTGGGCTGAAGGACCTTTTCCATCGTTGTGTGACTCGTGCCAATAGATAGAGAAAAGTGGAAAATACAGAGAGCAGAATACATTTATCAGTACCTGAGACAATGTTCAATGCCCATAATGGGGTAGAAGGAGTTGATCAATACCCTCGCCTACGGAGGGATCGATCATAAGCCTAATGACGGAGAAATTTAAGTTACTGTTAAGTCTCGTGATGCACGCTTGCAAGCATATCCGCCTGTTGCCAGATCGGAGCAGGGGAAAGAAGAACTGACCGGGATTGGGCAGGTCTTTTATTGTGTTGGGTGTTTGCGTAATGTTATGCAACATGAAGTGTAGACGAAGACTGTGGTTGGGTCTGCATGGATATATGTGTCTGTGATGGAATGGCCTATATATACAACTCTTTACAATTTCTCGCGGTCTTGGCAGAGTTGCTTCCAAACCAAGCTTCGATGCAATGTGACAATATATTTTACCGCAAATCTCCAGACGTTTGTAATAGTAACAGAAGACAAGACAAATTTATTTCTCTTTACATTTTTGTGCCTTCTTGGGTGTTGCATCAACGTGACTGCTCCACGTCAGATTGTTGGTTACATTATCGCCAAGCATCCTGAGCTCGCTATCATTGTCATTTTGTACCATTCGTGCATATTGGGGCACGTACTGCACTCTACTTCCTCAGGTCAATAACTACCTCCTTCGTCCCGCTGACATTGAAAGCGTGGTTATGGTGCTGACACCATGTCACTAAGTTCTCCATATCGTTCGTGTACGTCGTCGCCTCATTGTCCGTTATTCGGCCCAGCACATCCAGCAAACTCGTCGATATACTTAGAGCCGAAATTGGCCGTACGGTTACGATGGTAAAGAGGATATAATCGCGGACTCACAACTCATCCTTGCAGGGCTCCGATGTGAAAGTTGTTGTGCAGGAGTTGTCACTTATCGTTACTGATTGAGGACTGTCGGTGATAAAGTTGTGCATCCATTCTTAGAGGGTGACATGATTCCGAGGTCTGGGTGTTTCGACATAACAGCCACTCCTTCCCGCAGCACACACAGGTACACACGGGCGCATGCACAATGCGAGCTTGAGTCTGTTCCTGGTTTCAGTATCATAGCTAGCGAAATGACCTGGGACTAATATTCATTTCCATACGTGGCCACATGTTATATTCACATTCCTATTGCCAACAAATATATTCATCCCGGGGACATTATAACTTGGAGTGGGGAAATACATGGATGTGCTTATAAAGGTGTATACAGTCATGAAGAGAATAGATAGGGTGATCGCACACGGTCTTTTATCCAGGATGTGGAACGAAAAACCAGTGATCAGAGGTTTATAGGTGAGACAGGCAAAAACCACAAGAAACCTGAAGGGAAGACTTTACACTCAAAGGGTGCTGGGTATCTGGAACTATTTGTCAGGTGAGTTCGTTCAGACATGTTGAGTCGATGGTGGCATTTCTGCAGCTACAGCTTGAGGAAATAGAGCGACCAACTCGACTGTAGCAATACGTAGTCAGATTTGGTTATTTCTATTGTGCAATGAAAGTTAGACAGGGACTAATTTTGCCACACGGTTCGGCTACACTGACGAGGTAGTTGACACTCTAATGCAGAGTGCGGTGCATGAGCGGGGTTTGCGTGAGTGTGTGTCGCGAAACGATACCACACCATGTATTTGTTGGCCAATATCAGGCCTTTGACAAGATAATTCACTTTTGCATTAGATACGTTTTAATTTTTCCCACAGATGTTCCCTGAGTGTCCTGAGTATACCCCGTTTTTTTCTTTCCCTCCTGAAAAAAAGTGATGGGTCGATGAATTCATACAGGGATTGTCAGCTACATGAACTGAACTGCCAGAGGCAAAAAAATTTACTTGAGGCAAAAAAATTGCATTTCAGGCAAAAATCATTTAATTTAATAGACATTTGGACAGACACATGGAAAGGTATAAATGGAGTCAATAGAAGAGAGGTTTGTTCGTTTGAGGTGCTGGCTGCGTCCACAATTCGCTGCAAATTCTTGCGGTCTTGGATGGAGCTATTCCCGAACCAAGTAGTGATATATCCTGATGAAATGCTTTTTATGGTGCATATATGCAAATTGGTGAGTGTTGCCGGGGACAAGCCAATTTTCCTAAGCCTTCCAAGGCATTAACGGCGTTGGTGTGCTTTCTTGGCCGTTGCTTCAATATGAGTGGCCCAGGAAAGGTTGTTGGTGATATTTTCTCTTCCCAATTTGAAGATTCCAACCGTCTCTCCATCGGTGCCTTCAATGCAAATTTGGGTATGTCGGCTTCCCAAAGTCGATCATTATGTCATTTGCCTTCCTGGCATTGAGGTTCTCGATCTCCTTCCTGTACTGTTGGGCAGGGTCGAGGGTCCAGAGGGTCGAGGGTCCAGTTTCAGAGATGAGTATTGACACTAAATCCCGCGAATTTGGTGATGGATTTGCATGGTATAATGATATTAAAGGTATAACTGTAACTTATGAATATGAGTCTGGCTCAGGTGTCGCTCTGATCCAGGTGTTCCAATGGTGAGTGTAGGGCTAGTACGATGGCATCGTCCGCTGGCCTGTGATAGCGGTGGGCGAAATGCAGTACGGCATGTCCGCTGGGTAGACTGTATTTATGCGTTCCATAACCAGCCATTCAAAATATTTCATGATGGTGAAAGTCAAGGCCAGTGAATGGTTATCTTTTAAGCTTGAGGTCTTGCGTTTATTCGACATTGGAATAATGATGGACTTTTTGAGCATGTGCGTCCCTGAGAACCGAGTCGGGCGAGGTTAGAGCTGTCGACAAATATTCTCTCTAGCTTGTCTGTGCAGCTGCTAGCGACACGGCCAGGAACTCCGTCTGGGCCTGTTGCATTTCGTGGGTTTCCTCACATGAAGGCTGAACCAACCTCTGCTACAGTCACCCTGGGGAGAGGCACACTGGAGTCTGAAGAGTCAGGTGTCACCGCCCTGTTGGCCTTCTGCTCGAAGCGAGCTTAGGAAGCATTCATTTCATCGTGTTGGGTCGCACTATTACCAATGAAGTTGCCTGAATTTGCGTTGCATCCAGTTATCTTAACCAGACCTTGCCACATTCTCCGTGTATCCCAGAAATTATACTGGGACTCAGGTTTGTACCGCTATTGCCTCTTGGCATCCTGTATGGCTTTGCGGAGAACACAGCGTGGCTTCTTTTACCGCTTGGGATCGTTTGACTTGTATGCATCGGACATGGTGAATGTACATCCATGGTTTCCGGTTGGGGAACACTCGCGTTGACTTCGGCGGCACACAGTCTTCCACTCACTTGTTGATGAAGTCAGTCACGGCAGAGGCGCACTCATTCAGTTTAGCTGCTAAATCCCTGACCATGGACCAGTCTACTGACTTAAAGAAGTCGCGTAAGATGTCATCCGCGTCCGTTGAACATCTTGTTACAACTCTCTGCATCTTACCCCCCTGCTTCAATTGTTGCTTGTTGGCAGGGAGCAGAAGCACAGTTCGGTGGTCAGATTTTCCGAAATGAGTCCGAGGGACAGGGCGACAGCGAACAATCCCTACAGGATGGACGAGGCGAGCCTGGACGTGGGAACACATAGAATGTACTGAAGGGACACAGTAGAACAGTTCAATGCTGAGGAATGTTCCTAGCACCGGTTTGCTCATTGTATTGTTTATTTACCTGAGTATATGGGCGTATGTTCCTGTGTGTTTCCTCTCGCACACCGTGGGAGTTATTTGATGGAGACCACCAGGAGCACACATAGAGGTAGGAACATCAGCAGACAGAGTCGGGAAAACACGGAGAGATAGAGACATGAGTACTCACAGAGAGAAGTAGGAACATTCACGGAAACAGACAGGGCCCTCCCCTAATTCTACGTAGGGTTGCCTTCTCCTGGTTTCCCATTTGCAGGAGCACTCCCCTATTTCCACATTTACTGTTTCCCTTCGCTAATTTCATATTTGTTGTTTATCCACCCGCCATGCTTCAATAACGGTGTTGCCGCAAATCCCCATTTGTGGTGCCCTCCCCTAATTGAACATTTATTGGTGCTCTCCCATAATTACCATATACAAAGACCTTCCCCAAAATTATAATTTAATGTGATGCCCTAAAATTGACCAAGCCCTTAATTTGTGTAGTTGAGTGTATGAACCCAGTACCGTCGATAGAAAGCACAGAAAATTAAAAGAAAAACAAGTGAGAAGGTGTGTGGTCGGTTGAAATGATGGCGTGTGTTCCACCGCGGAAGGATGATGCAACGAGATGGAATTGACGCCCAGGTGAAGACAACAACAAACCAAACAGAGGGACAACTGGTTTAAAATTGCCTCATTGTCCGGAGTGGCTTCCAAATCAGTAGATACTGCGATCTGAAGGCAGCGCCAAAGCCCCCATTCTGACCGCAACCGACAGTCAAAGGCTTGTTTCGCTAAAGGAAACCAATGAGAAAATGTAAAGTGTGAACAAGTGTCCTTGGTTAACGATGCAGGAAGCAATATCGAACTCAGATACGTGCTACATGTTACAAGCGTGTGAAGATCTCAAGATAGTTTATCGGAATCTCACAAATAGATTGCAGTGAATGGATCTGCAAAATGCACATTTTATATTTTGCAACCAGAATGCAGAGACGTACCAGGATATCAACGAAACTTTCAGCCAATTAATTCATCCAAATGAAACTGCTTCCTGCAGCTTTGCTAATATGTTGATGTCTTCAGGTGAATCTGCTACTGCGGTAGCATTCGGCTTGAGTTAAGGGAGATAGCTCCAATGACAATAAAAGACGTGACAACCCAGAGACCCTGAAAAATGCATTTTTAATATAATGTCCATTTCGTGTTTAGATGTGATTTATTGATTTCTGTCGTTTGGAAAAAAGCACGTCCCTGCTCAACATTTATATTCTGTTCCGCACCATGGAGATAAAGAATGTAGTTACAAGGAACAGGAGATGCTGGTTTACAGTGAACACACAGCAAGTCACGCACGTTTCATGGAATCTAGAAACCGAATTAACCATTCCACATGAACGTAAATTTTACAGGCATTTTATGACTGCAGGTCCGTGGCTATTGACATACACAGCGGTGGAACAATTGCTGTCTGTCATCTATACCAACGAATTGATTCCGATGGTGCAAGGTATGATTAATAAATTTACAAATAAAAATTAAGGCAGATGGGATGGTAGATTGCCAAGATGCATATTAAGAATGACGTTGGGATTTTGATCAGCTGGGAAAGTGGGCGGTAGAATAACGTACGGCATTTAGTTTGGATATCTGTGATTTGCTTTATTGATGTAATTCAGGCCAGGTCCATCAAAGTGATCGGTTCGACGCTGCGGAGCGCTGTAGAACAGGTAGAACGAGGAGTGCACGTCACGGATCACTGGATTTTGAGTCCCCGGTGGATACGATGGTAGTGAAGATTTGGCACGATGTCTTTCATTTGTTACGGTATTAAGTGTAGATGTTGGGACGTTATATTACAGTTTACAAGACGTTGGTGAGGCCGCGCTTGTTTGCAGTTCCCTTGCCGTCCACTTGATGTCGCCATTATTCAAAAGCTCCAAATTGCATAATCCCCAGGATTTTATTCCCCAGATATGGTTCTGTGCTTCATTGGCTCAGAAGCCAAAATCAGGACATCGAACAGCTCGCTTCAATTAATACTAAATGTTATTTTTTTAAATAAAATTATTTTTCAACCAGGCCAGGTCGGTTCTAAATGATGCCCCAGCTCGTAAACACAATAAGAGGCTGACTGCCTACATAGTCTCTGATACTCTTACAGTCAAACAATGACGATGCTATTTATAGAGTTATAGTCAAACAGCACGAACAAAGACCTTTTGGAACCGGATGCCGAGGCCGAGCAATATGTCCAAATAATTTAGTCCAACCCCACGTTTTCTCCATGGCCCACCATCCATTTTTATCCACCTACTCTTTCAAATGTCTCTTGTACATTTTAATCGAAGCACATCTCGTCAGCTTCATCTGGAACCCAGTACCACCTACCCACAACTTCACCTGTAACCGAGTTGCCACTCAGTTCTCTTCTGACGCTCTCGCCTCTCCCTTGAAAACCATGTTATCTAGCTCTCGACTCCCTACCCTGGAAAAACGACAGCACCGTCCACCTTTCCTATGCCCCGAATGATGATATATACTTCTGTAATGTCGCCGGTCAACCATCTGGTCTCCGTGGAAAGCTTTCCAACTTGTCCTTCCAATAGCTCGAAGACCAGAACTGCGCTCAGTGCTCGAAGTGTGGTCTCACGAATGCTACGTATAGTTCAGGCGACCACCTGGAATACTAAGTGCCGTACCTCTTTCCTGCCGGGGCATTTCATCTTTTTCAACGCGTGATCGCATAACACCCAAATCAAGACGTAAGGTGGCAGTGGATGAATTATACTCGGTCATGAACTACCTTTAATGACTAAACTCTGATGCCCTGTTCATTATCTGCGGTGACATCAATTAATCCAACTTCAGGTGTGCAATGGTATCTAAACTCTCCATGCCTATAGTCTCACACTAGGCATCCGCTCTCTGGGTTACACCACCACCTAGAATGCCTAGAGTTCCAGAGCAACAGCTTTGCTTTCATTGATAGAATGCACAAGGAAATGTGTATGGCCATTGGAAGTGGAAGAAAAGGGTCCCACAATCCTATGTAGGTCTACGGGACGACGGTGGAGAGAGTCAATATCTTCAAATTATTGGACGTGCATATCTCTGAAAATCTTTCCTGGACGCGGCACATTAATGCAATGATAAAGAAATCTCATCAACGTCTCTACTTTCTGAGCAGATTAAGGAGATTCGGTCTGTCAATACTCTTGCATTTTTACACTTGTGCAGTGGAGAGCATGTTGCCCGGTTGCATCACGGTCTGGTTCGACAACTTGAAGGCCCAAGAGCGAGGAAGGCTGCAATAAGTAAGTACTACCCAGTGGGCATATCAAAGGTACTGAGCTCCCAATCATCGAGGGATCTACAGAAGTTGCTGCCTCAAAAGGGCAGCCAGCTTCATCAGTGACACAGGCGACACATTTCTTCCCGACAACCACGAGGCGATTAAACACGACAACCTCCAAACCACATAGAATTGGGAAGCTGATATTTTTGCACTATTGTTGCTTGTTTGTTTCTTCATATATTGGTTTATTTTTAGCACTGTGTATGCATATACTTTCGTGATGCAGCAAGTCAGACTTTCACTGTTCTATTATGTGACAATAAAACCTCCCTGACACTTGACTCTTGATCCCTCCTATTTGTCATCTGACGAGAGCTAACGATGTTGCTCCTGTTGGGCAACAGTCAGGGATTTCTGAACGTGGCGCCAATACAAGAGTAGGACAGCAGTGGTCAGTGCACAAAGAGGTCTACTTCAGGTTTGTCTTGAGAAGATGGACTGGAACATGATTTGAGTATCGGAGTAAAGAGGTCGTTCTGTAATTGTATAGGACCCTGGTGAGACCACATCTGGAGTATTGTGTGCCGTTTTGGTCTCCCAATTTGAGGAATGATATCCTTGCTCTTGAGGCAGTGCAGCGTAGGTTCACGAAGTTAATCCCCGGAATGGCGGGACTGTCATATGAGGAAAGATTGGAAAGACTGGGTTTGTATTCACTGGAGTTTAGAAGGATGAGAGGGGGTCTTACAGAGACGTATACAATTCTAAAAGGACTGGACGAGGTAGATGCAGGAAAAAATGTTCCCAATTTGGAGGAGTCCAGATCCAGGGGGCACAGTCTAAGAATAAAGGGGAGGCCATATAAAAGTGAGGTGAGAAGGAACTTTTTCACCCAGAGAGATGTCAATTTGTGGAATTCTCTGCCACAGAAGGCAGTGGAGGCCAGGCCCTCGAGACCCAGCAACATCCTCGTAAATCTTCTCTACATTTTTCAGCATTATGACATATTTGACTCAGGTAAATTCTCGGAAAACGGCCGGTAAATTTCCGGCAATCGTTCAAATGTAGTCCCTGGCCGAGTTTTGAAATCGTGCGCCAATCAACGGGCCACGCTGTTGGCCGAAATCTCCATCCTCTCGCCACTGAATATCGCCGTCTGCAGTCCCCACCTTCTTCAAGGAAGTGTCCATCTTTCCAGTTCCCAAAAGATTAGATGACTTGCTTCAATATTTACCACCCTGTAGTTTACCAAATACTACACGTCGCACTTTCAGATATTCCTTGCCCCATTTCCCCAGTTCATCTTGAACCTGATGTGATCTTCGATAAGCCCCTTCACTGTCACCTACACTAGCGATTTAGCATCGTCATCAAACGTGCTAGCCATTTTAAAAGTATTGTCAGCTAAATCTTTAACATAGATGACAAACGACAGTGGGCCCACCATCAATCCCCGTTGTGCACTAGTAAAAGGACGTCAATGTGAGCATCAATCTTCAACTGCCACCGTCTTTCCACTTTCACGGCATTACCGGAAAGGCTGTACCACTTTCACGGGTCAGTGGTACCGCACGTGGTATTGATCAAAGATACTAGAGGAACAAGATGGACCACTCTGTTGAAATCGCCTATACTGAAGTGCAGTACGCAAAGGAGCCACGTTAGTAGGCAATACCCGCAGTTCGTTACGCCTCTCGCAGTGCAATCAGTGTTTTGGGGAACAGTATGTGTGATTATACCATTAAAATGCAGAATATATCTCATCTGCCAATTCACCGATTTTTCTTATTTTTCTTTTTAAATGTTTCTACATTGCATTTCTACATTGGAAATGCAATAAGAAATCCATGTTGTGATGCCCTAAGCTGTGACGTTGATCTTTGACAACTCCGCCGTCTTTCTGTATGCTATTTGTCACCAAACACAACCCTAATATGGCCTCGATCTCCATTAGCTTCTGTATTACCAGACTGGGTCTTAACCAGCTCTGATGTCGCAGACACTCTTACCTCATCTCTGGGTTTCAGCGTTTTGGTTCGTGTTTCAAAAGGGTGACGTTGAGGTTTCGACCCGAGTGCTCGATCCATCCGCGACAATCCTGGAAGAAAGCGAATGGATGGTCCCGAGAGCCCAGCCGCCACCGAGAGAGTGATCGACCGCTGTCAGTCCATTCTCGGACTGTCTTGGAACGAGTGATTCGTTCCTGGGATCCCTGCTGTATCACTGGGGGTTATTGAACTGTTGGTCTTTTACCGGATAACTCTGTTACGTGTGCGTATCCTGAGAGCCCAGCGTGTCAAAGAGTAGATAGTTTATACGTGACTGTCCCTCTTTCGGTCGGTTCCGGTGACTAGGGAACCACAAAACCCGTTAGCCTCACCATGACCAGTCGGTGCTTCCAATACAAGCGCTGTACGAGGCAAAGGACCGTTGTGAGCCTGCGAGCCAGGAGCTGACTCATTCACCAATTCCAATTTCAAATGCCAAGAGGGTTTATTGTTATACTAGACCAAGTGGACCCGTTTTGGCTGTAGTTCAGGAACAAACAAACAACAAACAAAGGGGAGTATTAGTATAGAGACGTGCTGGAACGGAAAATGAAATTCTTACTTGTAATAGCACAACAATTATGTAAACTTAGTGACATAGTCTGTAAACACCCTCAGAAACAACAAAAAAGAAAAAGACAAACAGTTACTAATAGTGTAAAAACAAATCAATGATCCATCATTCATAGATTCCGTTACACCCACCGATTTACAGGAATATACACGCGTGTTGACTGTGACCGGCCTCCTCATTCTGTCCCCATCTTTATATTCTCCTTGCAGGTGTGCAAGCTTTTTTGTTGAGTGCTATCCAGTCAGCAGAAAGACTATACATGATTACAATCGAGCCGTCCACAGTGGACAGATACAGGATATAGGGAATAACGTTTAGTATAGGAATGTTGTGAAGAAATGTAAGTGTGGCTGTAGATCTTATGTGGCGAGCACGCAAATCGTCGCCTGGGTTGGTTACCGACTTAGAAACTCACCCCTCCCTCTCTCTCCCCACCGCTCTTTCTCCCCCTCTCTCACCCCCCCCCCCCCTCTCCCTCTCTCTCTACCCTCCTCTCTCTCCCCCTCACACCCACCCTCTCACCCCCTCTCTCACTCCCTCTCTGACCTGCCGCTCTCATCCCTTTCGCTCCCCCCCCCCCCCCGCACTCTCCCCCTCTCTCTCCCCCTCCCCCCTCTCCCTCCACCCTCTCTGTCTGACACATTAATCAGAGACTGCCATCCACACACGGTGCTCTTCCATCTCAATTATTCACCAGGAATGCCGCACTTTATTTCACCGAAGATAGACACACACACACACATACACACACACACACACACACACACACACACACACACACACACACACAGTGTGGATAAACTCAGCGGGTTAGGCAGCATCTGTGGAGAGCATGGATAGGTGAAGTTTCACAGAGTGCTGGAGTAACTCAGCGTATCAGGCAGCATCTGTGGAGAACATGGATAGGTGACGTTTCACAGAGTGCTGGAGTAACTCTGCGAGTCAGGCAGCATCTGTGGAGAACATGGATAGGTGACGTTTCACAGGGTGCTGGAGTAACTCAGGGGGTCAGGCAGCGTCTGAGGAGTACGTGAACAGGCAACGATCAAGAAGCTAATGAGAAGATAGTGATATGAGTAGAATTAGGCCATTCGGCTCATTAAGTCCAATCCGCCATTCAATCACGGCTGATCTGCCTCTCCCTCCTAACCGCATTCTCCTGCCTTCTCCCGTTAACTACTGACACCCTTACTAATCACCCCACATCTCTGCCTTAAATATATCCACTGCCTTGGCCTCCACAGCCCTCTGTGGAAAAGAATCCAAAGGATTCACCACCCTCCGGCTGATGAAATTCCTCCTCATCTCCTTCCTGAAGGAACGTCCTTTAATTCTAAGGCTGTGCCCTCTAGTCCTGGACTCTCCCACTAGTGGAAACATCCTCTCCACATCCACTTCATCCTCAACATTGATGGTCTCCCAGTATCCACCTCACCTCACATCCGGAATCTTGGAATCATCCTTGATCAAACCCTCTCATTCGACAAACACATCACAAAGACAGCCTTCTACCATCTCAAAAACATTGCCCGTCTCCGTCCATCCCTCTCCTCCACAGCTGCAGAAACCCTCATCCACGCCTTCATCACCTCCCGTCTGGACTACTGCAACAGCCTCCTCTATGGCGCACCCTCAAAAATCATCAATAAACTTCAATACATTCAAAACTCCGCTGCCCGTCTACTCACACACACCTCGATCCGTGACCATATCACCCCCGTCCTTTATAAACTCCACTGGCTCCCCATCCCCCAGAGAATCCAGTACAAAATCCTCCTCATAACCTACAAAGCCCTCCATAACCTGGCCCCATCCTACCTGACCGACCTCCTCCATAGGCACACTCCCACCTGCACCCTCCGCTCTGCCGCTGCCAATCTCCTATCCCCCCACATCCGCACCAAACTCAGATCCTGGGGGGACAGGGCTTTCTCCATCGCTGCTCCCACCCTATGGAACTCACTACCCCAAACCGTTAGAGACTCCTCCACACTCACCACATTCAAAACATCGCTGAAGTCTCACGTGTTCAGTGCTGCCTTCAACCACTGAAGGTCACCTCACCTTCTGTCTCCTTTCTCTGTTCATTTATTTATTTACTTATTTATCTATTTATTCATTTCCCTATGTTCTCAAAATCTCTGTAAAGCGTCTTTGAGTATATGAAAAGCGCTATATAAATAAAATGCATTATTATTATTATTATTATTCTATCAAGGCCTTCACTATTCGGTAAAGTTTCAATGAGGTCCCCCCTCATTCTTCTAAACTCCAGAGAGTACAGGCACATTGTTGACAAACGTTCATCGTAGGTTCACCCACTCATTCCTGGCATCGTTCTTGTAAACCTCTGAACCCCCTCCAGAGGGGGGTGTCGGGGCAGGAGGGGAGGGGGTCACAGAGAGGGGGTGTAGGGGCCGGAGTGGATGGGGTCACAGAGACAGGGAGAGGGGGTGTAGGGGCAGGAGGGGAGCGGGTCACAGAGAGGGGGTGTAGGGGCAGGAGGGGAGGTGTTCACAGACACTGGTGTAGGAAACACTCTCTCCCCTCCCCAGGGAAGATGCACAGGGACAGCTGTTACATCCCATGGCGGCTAACCGTTTTAACCGCACTTCCCAAGAATGGCATTGGAGAGAGAAGTGAGGGCGAGCAGGAGAGTTGCGGAAAAGAGAGAGAGAGACAGATAGGGAGAGATAGCTGAGAAGACGAAAGGGGAAGAGATGGAGGGAGAGCGAACTATCAAAGGCAGAGTGGGAAGGTGAAGAGAGAGGGGAGTTCAGAGCGAGTGGGTTGGCAAAAGGGAGAGAGGGGTGAGATAGATAGAGAGGAACTGAGGGAGAGATGCAGTGAGAGTGAGAGGGGAGGGAGGGGTAAGGGTGAAAGGTTCTCAGAGACAGGGGCGCAGAGAGAGAATAGAGAGTGTAGGGGAGAGAGTCACAGTTCAAAGAGAGTGCAGCAGTAAGGATTGAGGGAGAGAGAAAGGGAGGAGGGAGATGTGCCGCATCATTCGCTGTGTTATTTGGGTTTCGGACAATTCTGAAACCACAATGTTTCTGTTCTCTGAGTGTGGTGAGTCTTTGGGTCGTTCCTCCTCAGAGGTGACGAAGGCAGAGAATGTTATTGTCCCGGCGTAAAATCAGACCGACTGCAGGCAAACAAGGAGTGAATGGTTACCGGCCTCGACGGAAGTGTGGGGGTGAGGTCGCAGTCAGTTAAGCCGCGATAATATTGAGCGGTGAACCAGAGTGGAGGGGCCATTTTAGTGCGAGGTGACCTGTTGACCTAACTCCTCAACCTGAGAACCATGTTCGCCCAGTCCACCTTCAAACTGGGCACCAGAGGCCCTGAAATGTTCCCTGGAATTTGGGAATGCCTTCGTGAGTGAAGCGGATTGAAGGGAATCCGACAAACAACATGAGGCGGAGAGTTGGACCTGATGGAGTTTGAAACAATATCCCCTTTGCTGGAACAATGCCGCTCCCAAATTCCATCCCTCAGTATCGCCACAATTCCCAGTCTTTGGAGTTTCTCAATCAATTCCCCGAATAAATCACGACCTGTCTCAGTAGGGATTTCACTTGGCTGATGTCATCTGTTTTCGAATCATTTCAAAATCTCTATTTTTGAACTCTGTTGAAACTTCACTGTCCCGGTGGAGACGTAAAATGGTATAAAATCTCCAGGAATGTTCTGCCCCAGCACTTCATTCCAAGAGATTACCGGGAGCTCACGGGGACACGTCGCTGGGCAGAGAAAATGGGACAAAATCTTTGGGAATATTTCGAGGTGCAGAAAATATCGTATGTGATCATTGCTGCCGTTGGAATACCTGGTAAGTGAGCAGAACGATTCAAATTTTATAACTCCATTTGTTGACCGGTGTTGACCTGATACGCATCTTGTTGCAACCTTCCCAACTGGAGATCATGCAAGAATATATGAAGTACTTCAATTACCTCAGTGAAATATTTTTGAATTAACGCAGTTTTTTTTTCTGAGATTCGAAACTAGCCCTATTTTCTCTCACTGCCGGGACCCACTAGAATGTTGTTCTTGCCTTCAGTGGGACCTTGCCCAGATTTTTCACAGTGCCCCGGACAGGCAGCAACCTGGGAAGGTGTGACTGGGAGGGGTTTACATTGTGAAGTTCACTGTGTCTGAGGTATTGATCAGGGAGAAAACCCGCTCCTGTGGACACGTCTCAATGTGGAGTCTGTCACAGGTTCCACCGCCTGTTGGTCAATAATTGGATCCATCTCCTGAACCAATGGCCGCGGATCTACCGGTGTGTGTTGTTATCGATCTGAAGTCACTGTGGAATGAATCCAGTAATGGAGCCACTCTGCTGCCGGATCCTAAGTTGTCCCTGCCTTCCCACTGAAACCCTCCTCGTTCCCATCAGATGCCGAGTTCCCAGAGCCCTGGTTAAACGCGGCCGGTCACGGTTAAGGTTTGTGAAACCGGCCCCATCATAGACTGTGAACAATGTTAACTATAGAAAGGACCATTCCGCACATTGCAGGGGATGGCTGCTGGTTCCCTCACGCACTTTACCCGGTCCGTTGCTTTATCTCTTCTCCGCTGCAGCAGCCAAGTCGGGCACAGTCGGAGTCTGGTCTGACATTGTTAATCTTGCAGCCGCGCACCGAATGCAACACTCCTGCTCTTTAGCTGAAATTCGAGCCGATGTTCAGAACGTGTTCAGTAATGCCCAGTGTCCGTTCCCTTCTCTTTCCGCAGTGAATTAAGTGGCGATTGTGATCCTGTCCCGGGGAAAGTGCGGCCTCTCCACCTGCACCACTCGCTACCTGGTGGCCATGGCAGCGGCCGATCTACTGGCCGTGACCACCGAGGTCATTTTGCATCGGCTCCGCTATCATTATTTTTATTGGAGTTTCCTGTCGCTCACCCCTGTGTGCAGGGTTAACGTTGTACTTAGGAATGCAGCTACACACTGTTCTGTCTGGTTCACCGTCACTTTCACCTTTGATCGCTTTGTCGCCATTTGTTGCCAGAAGCTGAAAACAAAATATTGCACCGGGAAAACTGCGGCTGCGGTTCTCGCAACAACTGGCGTTCTGCACTGTCTGAAAAACGTTCCCCGCTACTTCACAAAGGGACCCGCGACAATCATCGACAATCTACCGTGGGGCTGTGACATGGTAGACAATTATTTCACTGATCCCAGGTGGGTGGCATTTGACTGGCTCGACACGGTTTTAACTCCGCTCCTCCCTTTCGCTGTAATCCTGCTGCTCAATGCTCTGACAGTCCGGCACATTTTAGTGGCCATTCGTGTCCGTCGGGGGCTGAGGGGTCAGAGCGATGGGGAGAACCGCAGTGACCCGGAGATGGAGAGCAGGAGGAGGTCTGTGGTTTTACTCTTCACCATCTCCGGCAGCTTCATCCTCCTGTGGCTGACGTTTGTTGTATTTTTCGTCTATTATCAGATCACAGGAATTGGAACTGATCTGAATGATTCTGACAAAATCTTTCTCTACGTTGGGGTTTTGCTGAGGAATCTCAGCTGCTGCACCAACACATTTATTTACGTGGCGACCCAGTCCAAGTTCAGGGAGCAGGTGAAGAGCGCGGTGAAATATCCGCTCACCTCAGTGCTTCGGCTCATTAACAAGTCCACGCCCTGAGCGCATCCCAGAGGCGGCCCCAGTGTCTCCGCTCCGGGCTCCGGCTCCTGACATTTATCCTCGGATCTTCCAGGTGTCAGTCCAGGGCGGATGATGACATCGGCGGCCCCGATCTCGGATATTCAGCCCGTCACAGCGATATCTGTCACCTTTAAGCAATCGCCCCGTTTCCCTCCGCAGTGGGTCTCAATGGATCCGCTCTGGGAAACTCCGCTCTGGGACCAATCACCTCCCTCCGCTGTGGGGACAGGTCTGTGGAAAATTCCGCCCTGAGACCAACGGTCCATTCTCCTTCCGCTATGGGGACCGGTCTGGGGCTAAACTCCGACCACTGGACCAATGTTCACTTCCCACCGCGGTTCACAACTGCCCCTTGAACATGTTACGTCTGTTTTAAACATCCCTAGATTGATTGTCCACTCTTCCACTTGTGACTGCTCCATCTCTTGTGTCCGTACGCCATGGACCACTGTCCGATCTCCCTCCTGAGGGTGGTCCTCCTCCTTCATTCTCCAGCGACGCCGGGATCCATTGAGACCAGACACTAAGATCAACCTCGTACACCCACCTGCCGCACACACATACATCAACTGTAGAAATGGAGTGTTGTATAGCAGAGGGATCCAGGTATGGAGGTACACATTTCCCTGAAGATGGCGTCATCGGATTACAGGTTGAAATATAAAAAATGGATGCAGGAGGAGGCCATTTGGCCCTTCGAGCCAGCACCGCCATTCATTGTGATCATGGCTGATTATCCACAATCAGTAACCTGTGCCTGCCTTCTCCCCATTTCCTTTGATTCCACTAGCCCCTAGAGTTCTATCTAACTCTCTTTTAAATTCATCCATTGACAGCCTTCACTGCCTTCTGTGGCAGAGAATTGCATAAATGTACAACTCCCCGTGTTAAAAAGCTTCTTCTTACTGTAGTGTTGTGGAGCAGAGGTATCCTGGAGAGCATGTATATAGTTCTCTGAACATGGCGTCATGTAGATAGCGAGTGCTGTAGAGCAGAGGGATCTGTTTCACCTGTTTATTTCCAAAGTTAGACAGGCCGCACCCTCCCCACCCCCTCCCCGCTGTCCCCATCCCTCCCCCGTGCCGTGGGATGCCAGTGCTTCTGCAGGGTCTGTACAATAAATAGATGGCTGGAGGATTCTCAGCGTTTGACTCTTTGGTAGTAGATGTAGCCCAGGTTATCTATCGAGATATATCTGGCTAGAACAAAAAGCGAGCGAGATAGATAGCGCACCCCATAGACTATAATTCTGGGGAGAAGGCAGGCACGGGTTACTGATTGTGGATGATCAGCCATGATCACATTCAATGGTGGTGTTGGCTTAAAGGGCCGAATGGCCTCCTCCTGCACCTATTTTCTATGTTTATATGTTTCTTCCCACCCTGTTTCCTATACAAACACTATCCCCTACTCCCAATTCCTCCGTCTACGCCGCATCTGCGCGCAGGATGAGGGGTTCCATACAAGGGCATCGGAGATATCCTCATTGTTTAGTAAAGGCGGTTCCCCTCGTCCATTAGGGTTTCACTATGGTCTTCTCAATAACCCGCAGCTCCGCTCTTTCTCCGCCTCCCACTGTTCGTAACAAGGACAGAGTGTCCCCTGACCTCACCTTCCACCACATCAGCCATCGCATACAGCATATAATCCTCCAACATTTCCGCCACCTCCAACGGGATCCCACTACTGGCCACCCCTTTCTCCTTTCCTCAGAGACCGTTCCCTCCGAAACGCCCTGGTGAACACGTCCCTTCCCACCCAAACCATCCCCTCCCCAGGTACTCTCCCCTGCAACCGCAGGAGATGCGACCCCTGTCGCTTTATTTTCCTCACGTGGCGGCGCCTAACGGCAGCGGCTGACTAGCAGTCTGTCCGTCTTTTTTTTGTTGTGTGTCGGTGTTGGGATGGTTTTTATATATATTTTTTGGTTGTGTATGTGTGGGAGTGGGAGGGGGTGGTGGTGTGGGTGGGTGGGGGGGGGACTTTTCTCTTCCTCACGGCGCGGGGTGCGGCTCGGCTGCGGGGCCTAACATCCCCCGGTGCGGCTTGGCCGCTGGACTTTACATCGCCCGGTGCGGCTTGGCCGCTGGACTTTACATCCCGGTGCGGCTTGGCCGCTGGACTTACATCGCCCGGTGCGGCTTGGCCGCTGGACTTTACATCCCGGTGCGGCTTGGCCGCTGGACTTACATCGCCCGGTGCTGCTCGGCTGCGGGGCTTAACATCGCCCGGTGCAGCTCGGCTGCGGGGCTTAACATCGCCCGGTGCAGCTCGGCTGCGGGACTTTTCACCGCTGGTGCGGCTCGGCTGCGGGACTTGACATCGCCCGGTGCGGCCTGACCACGGGACTTAGCTGCGCAAGGCTTGGTCGTGGGCCTTTCATCGCCCGGTTCGGCCGCGAGACGTTTCAGCGCCCGGTGCGGGGACTGTGCGGGTCGGTCGGGGAAGAGCTGTCTGTCCGTGGGCGTGGGGAAGAGAGTGGAAGTTTTGTTGCCTCCATCACAGTGAGGGGGTGTTTGGAGTCACTGTGATGGACGTTTGTGTTGGGGTTATGTGTCTTGTGTTCTTTTTTTTTCTATGACTGCTATGTAGTTTCGTTCGGTACTTCGGTACCGAACGACAAATAAAGCTCTGTTATACTGTTATACTGTTATCCAATGAACAAACTGCTGTAGGTGAGGCAGAGGTTCACTTGCACCTCATTCAACCTTATCTGCCTCTGGCAATACGATATCATTTCTATAATATGGTGACCAGAATTACACAAAATGACCTCGCACATATTTGAAGTACAACTGAGGAGACCGCTGCTCTCGGGGGATCAGTTGATCATTGATTTCTCTTTACTTGGATGTTCATCTGCAGTGCAGGTTTGGTCAGAATCACGCGCGGGTGGGAAGTGAAACCATCAGAGAGTTCAGAGGTGTCAATACCGATGAGCTGGAACCGAGCGAAAAAGCTGAATTAACTGGAGGGTGTGTACACAAAGAGTGAGGTAAGATATTCCTCACTTATCCATGGATCTTCATACTGTTGTCATGGAATGAATTAACTTCAAGGCACATCAGGTTAATGACATGTTTTAAACATTATTAGTACAGCAGTTCTGTCCCGTGGTTAGCCATGGATAGGGACCCTGCAAACATGTCCAATCATCTACAGGTATTGTGGCTCAGCAAAAGGCAAATGTTGTCAATGGTGTCACAGGTGAAAATATATCTGAGGTGTGCTGGACGGAACTAGGTAACTGGTTGTTTTGTGAGATGGCCTGCGAATGGTTGTGGACCAAAGGTGGAGCAGAGGGATCTAAGACGACAGGTACACGTTGCGTTGAAAGTAACAGCACAGGTAGTCAGGTTGGAAATAATGCCCTTTGGCAAATTGGCCTTCATTGGTTTGAGCCTTCAGCATATAAATTGGGACGTCATATTGCAATTGTATCAGACGCTGGTGAGCACGCATTTAGGGCACCATGTTATACGAAATATACTGTCAATGTTGAAAGGGTTCAGGGAAGATTTACAAGGATGTTACCAGAGCTCGAGGGTCTGAGCTATTGGGAGAGGTTGAGTAGGCTGGGTCTCCATTCATTGGAGCGCAGAAGGATAATGGGTGATCTTATAGAGGTGTAGAGGATCATGAGAGTAATAGATCGGGTAGATACACAGAATCTCTTGCCCTCAGTAGGGGAATCGAGGACCAGAGAACATGGGTTCAAGGTGAAGGGGAAAATGTTTAATAGGGATCTGATGGATAAGTTTTTTTCAGACAAGGTTAGTGGGTGTATGAAACAAGCAGCCAGAGAAGGTCTTTGAGACTGGGACTATCCAAACGTTTAAGAAACAGTTAGACAGGTACATGGATCGGACAGGTTTGGAGGGTTATGGACTAAGTGCAGGCAGGTGGGACTAGTGTAGCTGTGACATGGTGGCCGATGTGGGAAAGTTGGACCGATGGGCCTGTTTCCAAGCTGCATCACTCTATGACTCCGTAACTCTATGATAGGCCATGCCTTGGACAATATGCATCGAAGGCAGAGGCAGCCAGGTGGGATGAATTTAGATGAGACATTTTGTTCGGTGTGGACATGTTGGACCAAAGGTCCGGCTTCCACGCTGTAAGACTCTATGAATCTTTGGCTCTATAACCGGAGGCTGTTTGCACAAATAAGGCGGTAAGATATTCCACACTTGTTCATGGCTCTCTGTTCTGGGATCTGAAATCAGATTCACTTCAAGACCAATCAGGTTAATCACTTTTTAAAAACATTATTAGTACAGCAGTTCTGTCCAATGGTTACCCATGGATAGGGATCCTACAAAGATGTCCAATCATCTATAGGTATAGTGGCTCAGCACGAGCCAATGTTGTCAATGGTGTCACAGGTGAAAATATATCTGAGCAGTGTTCGACGGAACTGGGTAATTGGTTGTTTTGTGAGATGTCCTGCGAATGGACTATTTAAGGAAATTACCTGTGTATGACGTCAGTATAGTCAGTAATGGGTCTGGATAAGCAATGGCATTGTCAATGTGGTCAGTGATGGGCCTGGATAAGCAGTGACATTATCAATGTGGTAAGTGATGGGTCTGGATAAGCAGTGACATTATCAGTGAGGTCCGTGATGGGTCTGGATAAGCAGTGACATTATCAGTGTGGTCAGTGATGGGTCTGGATAAGCAGTGAGATGAACTTATTAAATCTGACCACTATGTTTTACATTTGATATGATGTAAAATATAGAATAATTTCTTTTTATTTCAAATGTTCGACTAAAAAGGGTTAATTCAAGTTCAGTATCCATAATTAATTCTATCTGTAATGAGTACTAACTCCATCGTGATGCTTTTCCACGCTGGTAAACACGACAGGTGAAGATATATTAATTTGTTATTTTCATCTTGATTAACATTGTTTAGAAATCCTAATTACCTTTCTCCGGTATACAATAGAAAGAATAACAGAAAATGCAAAAAACAATAAAGTAATCTGAGAAAGGGAAGTTGAGTAACTGTGCTGTACCCATCGCCCAGCGGGTACTATTAGTTCCAGCCGGTGAATACAAGGCGACGCTCTGCTCAATCTGAAGGTTATTTTGCATTGATCGACTTCAGACTAGTTGACAGGTGGATGTTAATTTACACCCACAGACGAGACAGCAAGGTAAATCACCAACTCACCCGTCTGGGCTTCTCACTGTGATTTAGAAACAGAAACATAGAAAATAGATGCCAGAGTAGGCCTTTCGGGCCTTCGAGCCAGCTCCATCATTCAATAACATTAGGGCTGATCATCCTAAATCAGTACCCCATTCCTGCTTTCTCCCCATGCCACTCTATTCTGTTAGTCGTAAGAGCTGTTTTACGTCTCTCGGGAATATCCAATGAATTGGCCTCACTGCATTCTGTGGCAGAGAATTCCACAGATTCACAAATCCCTGGCTGCAAAACTTTTACCTCATCTTAGTCTTAAATGGCCGACTCCTTGTTCTTACACTATGACCCCTGGTCCTGGACTCCCCCAACACCGGAACATTTTCCAGCAACTCGCCGGTCCAGTCCATTGAGAATTTGATCTGCTTCGATAAGATCCCCTCTCATCCTTCTAAATTCCAGTGAATTAAGAGAGAGCTCCAACACACATTCAGTCTGGTTTTCTGTGCACATTTCTTAATTAATTCAGTATAGCATTTCTCCCTTCCTGCTGTGTTTCTCTGGTGCACGTAAAAACTGAAAAAACACTTCAATGATCAGAGCCATATTAAAACGACCAACGTATATGACATGCAGTTGTATCATTTTGTTGTTTCAAATTCAGCTTTGAGTAAATTCGACACCTTTTGATGTGTAATTGCTCGGATTTCCAGCCTAGAGTTGAGATTGCAGACAGCGAAACTGCGAGGGAGATGAACGATGCGCCACCGTTGTTAGTGACACCACCGCCCAATACAGTATCGCCACTGTTGTGCAGTCAGTGCCTACTATGTGGCTAGAACTGGCGAGCACATTACAGACTACAGAACCGGTGATTCCAGTAGTGTGTCACATGGTCATGGAGCGGCATGGAACCAGGCCCTTCGGCCCGATTCGTCCTTACAGCTCGGGATGCCTATCTACGATAAATTAATTCACTTGTATTTGTCTCATGTCCCTCCATTCATATCAGAGACAAACGACTGTCCAAATGCTGTTTATTTATTGTGGTATCTGCCCCCACCACCACTTATGAAAAGATTGTTCCACCATTGGTGTGGAACCTGCCCCTCAGAATTCCCTTCAATCTATACCCTTTCTTTAAAGCTAACGGTTTCTGGGTTTAGAATCCCCCAGCGTGGGAAATAACTGTGATTATCTAATCGACCATGCTGTCATAATTTTATGTGCCTCAGTATGGTCGACCCTCTGTATTCTTGCTCCAAGGAGACTAACGATATCCATTCCAGATAAATGTAAGAAATTAACTCCAGATGCTGGTACAAATCGAAGGTATTTATACACAAAATCATGGATTAACTCAGCAGGTCAGGCAGCATCTCAGGAGAGAAGGAATGGGTGACGTTTCCGGTCGAGACCCTTCTTCAGACTGATATCAGGGGGCGGGGCAAAGGAAGGATATAGGTGGAGACAGGAAGATAGAGGGAGAACTGGGAAGGGGGAGGGGAAGAGAGGGACAGAGGAACTATCTAAAGTTGGATAAGTCAATGTTCATACCGCTGGGCTGCAAGCTGCCCAAGCGAAATATGAGGTGCTGTTCCTCCAATTTCCGGTGGGCCTCAGTATGGCACTGGAGGAGGCCCATGACAGAAAGGTCAGATTGGGGGTGGGAGGGGGGGGGGGGTTGAAGTGCTCAGCTAATGTAACCCCACTTTTTAAAAAGGGAGGGAGAGAGAAAACGGGGAATTATAGTCCAGTTAGCCTAACATCGGTAGTGGGGAAAATGCTAGCCAGTTATTAAAGATGTAATAGCATCACATTTGGAAAGTGGTGAAATCATCGGACAAAGTCAGCATGGATTTACCAAAGGCAAATCATGTCTGACGAATCTTATAGAATTTTCGAGGATGTAACTAGTAGAGTGGATAAGGGAGAACCAGTCGATGTGTTATATCTGGACTTTCAGAAGCCCTTCGACAAGGTCCCACATAGGAGATTGGAGTACAAACTTAAAGCACACGGTATTGAGGGTTCAGTGTTGAGGTGGATAGAAAATTGGTTGGCGGACAGGAAGCAAAGAATAGGAATAAACGGGTCCTTTTCGGAATGGCAGGCAGTGAATAGTGGGGTACCGCAAGGCTCAGTGCTGGGACCCCAGTTATTTACAGTGTATAGTAATGATTTGGACGAGGGAATTGAATGCAACATCTCTAACTTTGCGGATGACACGAAGCTGGGTGGCAGTGTTAGCTGCGAGGAGGATGCTAGGAGGCTGCAGAGGGACTTGGATAGATTAGGCGAGTGGGCAAATGCATGGCAGATGCAATATAATGTGGATTTGCCACCCCCATATTCGGTAGATACAGGTTCTGCCGTCGCTACGGCTTCTTCAGCCTCATCTTCCCTTTCACCCACACCTCCACAAATGCACCAGACACACGTTACCGTAACCCCGCAACAGACCATTGGTGAAATAATTAAAAATCGCACTGACAGAAAAAGACGATGCAATTCGGTACAACTAGTACAGAATACCCATTGCGTATGATGCCTAATCCTCAGAACGGGCAACCGCCCATTCCACTGGCTGTTCCATGGAAGCCGGCAGACATGGCCCTCATACTCCAGAAGGGTCCTGATAAGCATACACGGGAAGCACAATTCGCAGACTACTTTGCCACAATGATGCGAGTTTATTCAACCAGCATTGAAGATCATTTTACAGCCCACTCCGCACTCTGTGGATGTATTTGGGTCGTCGTAGAAGTGACGTGAGAGGACGCTGGCGTTGTTTGTTCGCCGCTTCTCACCACTTCTATTTTTGGATTAATTTTGCCGTTTTTAAAAAGATTTCTCAGATTTGAAAAAATCCCTCTACTTAAACTAATCCTTCTGCTTGACCTGGTATCATCTGCCCAGCTCTTCCACTGCTGCCTCCGCACCCTTGGACTCCGCACCCTTGGACCTCTCACTCCTGTCTGTGCTCCTGTCTCTGCTGGCTTGGACTGCTCCCCTGTGGGTTACCTGACAGCTAGCGCTGACGTCATCAAATCGCTAACGCTAACGCTAAGGCTAAGGCTAACAGCTGCCTGGCTGCCTGCTTGCTTGCCTGCTTGCCTGGCTACCTCCTCTGCCTGCACATCCTCAGCTCAGTATTAACCCTCAGGCTGCTCAGCTTCCTCGATCCTCATAGGCCTTGCTCTGGATCAGCCTGTTGTGCCTGCTGTGACCTTTTGATCTCTCTGGGCTCTATGCTCCTTCGCTCCTGCCTGGCATGGCACTGAAGTACTTTGCTGCGAGACTGCTCCAGCTCAACAACCACTCCACTCCGCCATGCATCTCTGCCATCATCAACCACGGACTTCTACGACGACCCAAATACATCCACAGAGGCTCCGGTCACAAGTTTGTCTACTCCCAGACCGGTCACTCAATCCCTACACTCTGGTCAGCTGATCGGACTTCCACTCGTCCATTACATCATCACAACAACGCACACGAGCGTGCCCCCTGTCTACAAGCCCTGGCTAAATCACCCGTGTCCATCCACACCATACAAAGCAACATGAAGCTCACTCTGCTCAACATCCGGTCCCTCAACAATAAAAGCCTCATTCTAAATGACTTCATCCTGGAAAATAAACTGGACTTCCTCTGTCTGACAGAAACCTGGCAACAACCTCTGGATTACCTCTCACTCAACCTCACTACACCCAACGGATACTCCTACATCAATAAACCACGCTCGGAAGGCCGAGGTGGTGGGATTGCCGTAATTCACCGACAGGACTTCAAGATCAACCTCATCTCCATCTCATCTGCTCCGTCATTTGAACACCTGGCTTTCAAACTCTCTGGCCACACAAAATTAGTCATGGCAGTTGTCTACCGCCCTCCCAAACCACACCCATCATTCCTTTCTGACTTCTCTGACTTTCTGACCCAGTTCTGTTCTCTCTCCCCCTCAATCCTCCTCCTCGGTGATTTCAACATCCACATGGACTCCACTGACTCCACAATAACCGCTGACTTCACTGAAATACTCAACTGCTTTAACCTCACTCAACACGTAAATTTTCCCACCCATAACCGTGGGCACATTCTGGACCTTGTCTGCTCCACTGGACTAAATCTACATCACCTATCTGGCTCCGACCCCACCCTCTCTGATCACTTAGCCATCACCATGTCCGTCAACATTCCCACCCCAGCTCCAAAGCAAAAACGCAAAATAAACTTCCGCAAGCTGAACTCTGTTTCACCTACCTCCGCCTCTCCCTTCGTTGACCTCCACAGCCCCTCTGACCTCACTGACTACTACAACCGCACTCTCTCCTCCTGCCTCGACCAGCTTGCACCTTTAAAAACCAAAACAGTTTCCTTCACCCACTCTGCTCCCTGGTTTACCCCTGAACTCCGCGTGATGAAAACTCATGCCCGTCAACTTGAAAGACTCCGCAACAAAACAGGTCTCACAATTCACTCCCAAGCCTACAAAGACCACATACAGCACTATAAAGATGCCCTCTCCCATGCCCACTCCACCTACTACTCTCAAATAATTCACTCTGGCTCCGGAAACCCCAAAACACTCTTCTCTACAATAAACAAACTCCTCAGCCCCCTGGACACCATCTCCCAATCATTCACAGTTGACAAATGCACCACTTTCCTTTCATTCTTCCAAAGCAAAATAGACAACATCTACAGCACCTTAACCACCAACGCACCTGCTCCCCCTCAAACCACCTGCCCCCCCTTATCCTGTCAGCCCATGCCTCAGTTTTCCCCAATCTCCACCACCGACCTCTCTGACCTCTTCACAGGAATAAAAACTGCCACCTGCTCTCTGGACCCCATCCCTTCCAGCTTTGTCAAGGCCTGCCTTCCTGCTCTCTCTCCACTTATCACTGCAACAATAAACTCCTCCCTGTCCACTGGCATCGTCCCGCCATCCCTCAAAATCGCTGCTGTCACCCCCATTCTGAAAAAACCTGGTCTAAACCCTGACACCCCAAACAACTTCAGACCAATCTCCAACCTACCCTTTCTGTCCAAAGTTTTGGAACGTGCTGTAGCTTCCCAACTAAAATACCACTTCTCTACCAATAACCTGTATGAAACTTTCCAATCTGGATTCCGCTCAAACCACTGTACTGAAACTGCGCTCCTCAAAATCACAAACGACATTCTCCTCTCCTCCGACGCTGGCAACCTCAACATCCTCATCCTACTTGACCTCAGCGCCGCCTTTGACACCATAAATCACTCCATTCTCCTCACCCGACTTGAAACCTCCCTTAACATCACCGGTACAGCCCTATCCTGGTTTAAATCTTACCTCTCTGACAGACACCAGTTCATCTCCATTAACAACTGTAAATCCCCCACCGCTCCCCTCCCCCAAGGTGTCCCCCAAGGCTCAGTCCTTGGCCCCTCCTCTTCATCCTCTACCTGTTCCCCCTTGGTCAATTAATCCGCCGTCATGGTCTCAACTTCCACTGCTTCGCCGATGATATCCAGCTCCTCATCTCCACCAAGTCAATCTCCTCCACCACACACTCTACACTGACAAACTGCATTACTGAAATAAAATCTTGGCTTCAATCAAACTTCCTCAAACTCAATTGCAACAAATCTGAAATCATCATCATTGGTCCAAAAATGCTCACCAAATCCACCCAAAACTTCATCCTCAACATTGATGGTCTCCCAGTATCCACCTCACCTCACATCCGGAATCTTGGAATCATCCTTGATCAAACCCTCTCCTTCGACAAACACATCAAACACATCACAAAGACAGCCTTCTTCCACCTCAAAAACATTGCCCGTCTCCGTCCATCCCTCTCCTCCACAGCTGCAGAAACCCTCATCCACGCCTTCATCACCTCCCGTCTGGACTACTGCAACAGCCTCCTCTATGGCGCACCCTCAAAAATCATCAATAAACTTCAATACATTCAAAACTCCGCTGCCCGTCTACTCACACACACCTCGATCCGTGACCATATCACCCCCGTCCTTTATAAACTCCACTGGCTCCCCATCCCCCAGAGAATCCAGTACAAAATCCTCCTCATAACCTACAAAGCCCTCCATAACCTGGCCCCATCCTACCTGACCGACCTCCTCCACAGGCACACTCCCACCTGCACCCTCCGCTCTGCCGCTGCCAATCTCCTATCCCCCCACATCCGGACTAAACTCAGATCCTGGGGGGACAGGGCTTTCTCCATCGCTGCTCCCACCCTATGGAACTCACTACCCCAAACCGTTAGAGACTCCCCCACACTCACCACATTCAAAACATCGCTGAAGTCTCACCTGTTCAGTACTGCCTTCAACCACTGAAGGTCACCTCACCTACTGTCTCCTTTCCCTGTTCATTTATTTATTTACTTATTTATCTATTTATTAATTTCCCTATGTTCTCAAAATCTCTGTAAAGCGTCTTTGAGTATATGAAAAGCGCTATATAAATAAAATGTATTATTATTATTATTATTATTATTAGATGCCAACCCACTTATGAATACCTGGGCTGATATAATAGCTGCCGAAGCAAACGGCGATAGCCAAATGTCTCTGACGTGGGAGTTTGCGCCAGATCTTGCTGCTCCCTCTCGACATAGTCCGAGTGTTAGAATGTAAACCTCTTCAGAACAAAACCGGTATCCAGTTCTGGGAACGATTCACAGCCCTCTACCAGAACTATGCTGGCGATGACGCCTTTAACAATGGACGGTTTCCATGCAGTTTCATGCTATGTTAATGCAGTGTCTACCTCCTATCACCTCCCAAATGATTAAAGTTGAGTTGGAATGGGCAGGAAAAACGATAGATGGCATGCGACGAGGAGTGTGTGCTCAATGGCCCAGAGCTAAGAGTGAGACTAGAGCACCACAACCCGTGGTAGTCAAACATGAATATGCCGCCCGCCCGTTTGGTAATACGGATGCAGAGGGAGGGAGTGAATGGACCCTGCCCCCTCCTTTGGCCCCTCTACCACTTATTATCAACAACAGAATCGGCCACCCCACGGGATTTGAATCGGCCGGCTTATAGGGGACATCCCCGTGACCGACAGGATCGACGTTTTAACTCTAATGGTGACCAAGGTTCCTGTGGCCCTGACCCAAACCCAAGCACCTGTTTTAATTGTGGGAGACGGGGACATTGGAGACGTGACTGCCCCATTGCTCCAAGAGCCCCGGATCAACGTCCCGCACCCCATGAAACCTCTTTTAGCACCAGGCACCCCTTTCACAATCAGGATTGGCCCTTCACCGGCGATTCTCCAAACACTCTGTTCCCCGTCGTTGCCAGGAAAGGGGGGAACCAATGATGAACATATTAGTGGAGGGAGTTGAGATATCATTTTTAATAGATACTGGAGCGACCTTCGACCGACAACTGGTTCAGCGCCACCGCTTTCCCCTTTCCGGCGCCAACATACACCTCTCTGGACTTGAAGGAAAATCCCGAAGTTACCCCCTAACTTTGCCTCTTCAGTCGATACTGCAATGTCCCATTCTCAGTCACCACCGGTATCAACTGCTGCCTAGCAGGCCGTGACCTGCTACAAGGCATGTTTGTCACCATCACAAGCACAAATGAGGGCATAGCGATAGAGGAGGGTCCTACATCACAAGTTATCGTCCTGCTTACAGGGCTGCTACCATAGTGGTGGGCCATTGACCTGACCCCACGCGCACTGTTTAATAACTTGACCACCCCTCATGTGACCATTTGCTATGACCCTATCGGTGTAAACACTGAGGACAAAAAATACTATACTAATCATCTGAGACAACAGACCCCTGTCACCATCTACGGTCACGTAGAGGGACCCTGTGGAACGGCTCTCCTGGCCGATATTTTACCCTCCTTGAAGCTACAGAGTACGCTTATTAGCCCACATGTGACTATGCATGTAAACAAGGGACATACTGCTAAAGAACTGGGAATCTTAACCCACACTTTACTGAACACGGCAGATCAGACATGTCTCGATGAAGAACAAGCTTTCCCCGAAGGTTCTATTATGTTCTGGTCAGAAAAGAATACCTCGACAGGGGTGATTGCCCACGATCGAGTGTCAAGTCCCCCGGAGGCTGAACAGCATTTGTGGTCCACCAGTCCTTTAGAAGTGGGCAACACCAATTGCGATCCTATCCTTATCGACGTTAAGCCAGGAGTGCCACTTCCAGCTATCCAACAATACCCCATTAAACCACAGGCTACAGAAGGGGTTCGATAGTTAATTGGAGCTCTACTTACACAAGGCATACTGGTTCCCTGCGAGTGTCCCTGCAATACTCATATCTTCCCGGATCCCAAACCTGCACGTACTGAGTGGCGATTGGTGCAAGACCTTCGGGCCATCAATGAGATTGTTGTGCCACGACATGCCGTAGTTCCCAATCCGGCCACCATCCTCAGCCTGATACCTGCAAATGCCTCGGTATTTACAATTGTGGACATACAACACGCCCGCCTCTTCGCAATTCCATTGCACCCGGACTCTCAGTACTTATTTGCGTTTACTTATGAGGGCCAACAGTATACATGGACTCGGTTTCCACAAGGTTTCACCTACTATCGTCTCGCAGGTGTTGAATTCACAGCTGACTGGAGGCTCCTCCGTGATCCAATACGTCGATGATCTACTACTGGCCAGCGCATCTGCCGGTACAAACGAACAGAACACACAGATACTACTGCTAGCCCTTCATTCACTGGGCTATGTGATACCTAAGCGAAAGAGAAATCTAATCAGTCTTCAATGCTTTTTCTAGGTTTCACCATCAGTGCTACCGAAAGATCGCTCACCCAAGCTCGCTTGACTTCCATTCTGCAGTTCGAGCCACCTACATCGCCGAAGGGCATGAGAGCCTTCCTGGGACTTGTGAACTTTTGTCGACAATGGATTGCAAATGTGACCCTCTACTCACAGCACCTCTCACCTTTGTCTTCCGTTAAAGCTCCATAGAAATACACTATGACAGCAGAACAGGTACAAGCGTTTACCGAATTAAAAAATGCCCTGGCTGCAGCCCCAACACTAGGAAGACCACTTTACGACCGATCCTTTCAGCTCTATGTCACTGTAAAGGACGGCTGTGCGACGGCAATACTGACACAGTACCACGGAGAGTTCCGTCGGCCGGCAGCCTACTATTCCTCCAATCTGGATGCCGTAGCCCGCGGCTACCTGGCATGCACCCAAATCCTTCCAGCCCTACATGCCATGGTTGCTGCCGCTGCTAATATCACCCTGCACCAACCTATCTCAATCTTCACGGAACATGCTGTTGTAGCATTATTAAACTCCCAGCGATCCCATCATCTGTCCCAGGCGCGACACGACCGTTTCGAGTTAGCATTACTTGCAAACACCAACCTGACTTTCTATAATTGCTCCCTAATCAACCAAGCCACCTTTCTGCAAGACACCCCGACTCACACCACCACAGTGCCCCACGACTGCTTGGCCCTTAACGATGCTTTCACCCAGTCTCGTGCAGATCTGACCGATATCCCCTTTTCTGAAGCACCTGATATTTTTGTTGATGGATCCTCCTTTATTGGTCATTTGGGTCACCGTTATTCAGGGTATGCCGTTACTCACGGTCAGGTTATTCTTTAGAATGCAGCTTTTCAACAGCCACTATCCGCACAACAGACAGAGCTCTTTTCTTTACCCGTGCCTGCATCCTTATGACTGGGCAGACTGGAAATATCTACACAGATTCTAGGTATGCCTTCGGTGTTGCCCACGACTTTGGCGCCCTTTGGAAGCACCGTGGATTCTTCAACGCTACGGGAACTCCCATTAAAAATGCCCTGTTCGTGACCAATTTGTTGCAGGCGATAACTTTCCCCACAAAATTAGCAGTATGTCAAATGCGCTGCACACACTACCTCTAACGATCCTATCTCCCGTGGCAACCATACTGCTGATTTTGCAGCACGCCGTGCTTCAACTGCGCGGACCCTTATCGCACCACCCCCTCCCCCGGGGAATCGAGTGTTTTCAACTCTGTCCTTGCTTTACCAGACAACAGGGAAATCTTGAAAATGCAAGGGGGTGCCCCTGCAAGGGAAATTGACAGATGGCGGCAAGCGAATTGCCGACAAAGACCTTCCCACTCCCTATGGGTCACCTCGACATGGCAACGTTTTGCGTTCCCGAAGATTTATTGCCTATTTTGCTACAGTATGTACACTCCAGTACCGACGGAGGTAAGGGGGGAATGTTGGGTAATTGTAAAGCCACATGGTGTCACGCAGTTGACAAAAGCAGTGCTGCACATTGTGTCCCAATGTCAAATTTGGCAGAAGCACAACCCTGGAAGAGCCGTGCGGACCGAATCAGGACGTACGCCTATACCGCACCGGCCCTTTCAGTGCATATCAATTGATTTTATTGACTTACCCAAAGCACAACATTACAAGCATTGTTTAGTTATTATTGATCTTTTCAGTCGATGGGTTGTATGGCAATACCGCGCAATGGGAAAGGATGGATTCCCTTGGTTCCCCTCCCACTGAACCCGTGCCTACTACTAATGCAACAGCCCAGTCTCCTGTTGCTGTTTTACGACGCGAGATAATACCAAGGTTTGGACTGCCTACTGTTATCAGTTCAGAAAATGGACCACACTTTACCGCTAAAATAAATGATGAAATGTGCAAACCATTGAATATACGACAGCAATTTCACGATGTTCACCATCCGCAAGCAGCAGGCCTTGTTGAAGGAGCAAATGGAACACTGAAAAGTAAGCTTGCTAAATTTACGGCGGAAACCAAGCTTAACTGGGTCCAAGTTCTTCCAATGGCCCTTTTCGCTATGCGTGTTACCCCTCACTCTACGACACAGTTAACCCATGTACGAAAGGCCGCTCAGGACTCCCTGGGGAGCCTCAGAGAACGTTGAAATACGATCTCCATGCCTTAGATGAGCGCCTGTTAACGTACATGCAATTATTAACAGATTCCTTGTCAGTTTTACATTCACAAGTATGTGGAGCCCAGCGGCCTGTGGGCGAGACGACCAAAGAAGGACGATTGCAGGCCGGTGACTACGTCCTGATACGGGGCTGGGACCGACAGAAGTTCGGCGACCGCTGGAGAGGTCCACATCTAGTGCTCCTCACTACTTCAGCAGCCGTTAAGGTAGAAGGACACCCTCGATGGATACATCATTCAGATTGCAAGAAGACAACTGTACCGAGCCAAGAATAAAACATTCCTGCAAAAACTAAGTGGCGGATAGTGGTTATAGCTATCAGTGCCTTGGCCACACAAACTGGGGCATGGGAAAAGAATGTATATCATAAAGTGGCACATGTGTACGCATGGCGTTTCACCCCCACTGACCAGTCATGCTGGATTTGTATGGCAATACCGCGCAATGGGAAAGGATGGATTCCCTTGGTTCCCCTCCCACTGAATGTCACTGAAAGATATGCCTTGGGATGTTTTTCTTCTTCCGTTAATAAAACAAATTGCCGGGATAACAGGGATGGGTCCCCGAAGTACGATAATTTTAAAGGATGGTACGTCCCACCTTTTAAGTCGGACTGCAAAAGAAATGTTAAAAAGGGGGCTGAACTTCCACGATTAAAGCTAATGGAAGTCTCCCAGGAGCGAATTAACACCACCTGTCATTGCTACAACAAGGGCACAGGGGTTCTCCTGGGAAGAAGTGCGTGCGCAGAGATGGACACAAGCACCACCTCTGGCCCACCCCGACCAGTTAACGGCACCTAATTTAGATGTGGATCTTGGCCTTACCCGTGGTTCCCAGGGATGCCACCGGACGATGAAAGTTTGGTAAGATGGTTGACTAGTCCCCATCACTGGAAAGGGTGCTGTTATCTTGCGTATGTTGTTCCTGCTATACGACATTTTAATCTAATAACAGATCATCCCACCTTTAAAACTCCTGCACCCGCATCTCGGTTAACGAAGCGGCATATCTCCTCAGGTGAAGGTATCGGAATGACCATGCTACCCTGGTATGGAATGAGTCGGAGTATATTGGAGGCTGCCCGCCTTTCTGGGCTATTGGAGGAATTGGCTAATAATACAGTTACTGCCATCTCAGAGACTGAATCCCAAATCGGGTCACTTACAGCCGAAACGGTCTCTCTGAGAACAGCTGTGCAGCAGAATCGTATGACCTTAGTTTTTATTCTGGATGAGAGAGACGGCACCTGTGCTATCGTTGGACAGGAATGTTGCACTTACATTCCTGATGAATTCTCCAATATCACTAAATTGGCTACCCATGTAAAAGAAGCAATAGCCAACATCCAGGGTGTGGGGAGCAGACTTGCTGAGGACCGAGCCCAGCGTATGGCGATGGTGTAATGGATGGGGATCGATCTGGGGCCTTGTGTGGCACTATGGAAGTGTTATTTTGATCATTATAATCATCGCTTTGCTGCTATATTGCTGTGCTCCATGTATCCGCAATTGTATTGCTTCTTGCTTCATTATTTGATAGGTGCTTTAAGCCAGGAGTGTGATTATAGAATAATCAAAGGGGGGAATGTAAGGGTTAATGGGGTAGAAGCCATTTTGTGAAGGCTATGGCGGATATTTTAAGCCGTTATTAAAAGTGTTTTTTATAAAGTGATACAAGCTTTTTTCAAGATTAACCTCCAATGATCTTCTCAGTGATTTCCCGGCACCAAGCAGTACCATTCCCTTGCAGACAAAAACATGTTTTCACATTCTAATGTCCTGAGCTGAAACCTATGATGCCCCCTTATCATACAATGGTACGTCATTTGTCATATCATCTACGCAACTCCGTTTGACTCCCTTTTGATTCCATACCACAATTAAAGCATCTCTACCAAGACTTTGTCCACTCCTGTGTTACTCCCCAATATAATTATGGAAACTATACTATGTTTTTGTTAAGTTTATGTCGTGAAATCATGGAAAATTACTGAATGTACTCTGTGTTGCTTTTAACTGTATAAATACTGCATGTACTCTGCGTATTCCTGGAGAGGACAGAAGCAGGTGCTTGAGTGAACAATAGTGCACTCAGGTCTCTGTGTCTTCTCCCACCGGTGCTAAAGTAAAACGTTTTAACTGAGTCTTGTGTTCTTTGAATTATTTCTTAGATAAGTCTAGCTGACAATACAATATAATACAATACAATATATCTGTATTGTCAATGTACAGGGGTACAACGAGATTGGGAGTGCGCCTCCCATACGATGCAATAAATTAATTAGGTAGTCAGTATTAATTTAAACAACCCAATGAAACAAATCAGAATACTTTTAAAACAGAATAAAGTGCAAGTAGATCTGTGCCGGTTCACTGTGTAATATGATCATTCGGCTCAGCAGGACCGTTTCATAGCAGCTATGGCCCTGGCGATGCAGCTGGTCCTGAGTCTGGAGGTGCGGGCGTAGAAGGCCTTGTATCGTCTGCCCGATGGTAGAAGTGCGAACAGACTTTTGCATGAGTGTGAAGAGTCTTTGTGGTTGCTGGTGGATTTTCTGAGCCAGCGCGTGTTGTAGATTCCCTCTTAGGCTGGTAGCTGTGTTCCGATGGTCATCTGAGCTGCCTGTCACCGGTGAGGTACTCCATCATTTTATATCGATCTTAGGTTTAAACCTGCATCTGGAGTTACTTCTCACACAAAATAATAAAAGGACTAGATTGTGGCGGCTCCCAGGGGTCGGGCCATACCACTACCGACCCCGCGGCACGGGAATGGGGCGGCCCTTAGCTACGGGTATAAAGGACGGTGTTTCAAGCGCGATCGTTCTCTGGCAGACTCGACTGGTCTACAAACCCATTAAACACATCGCTCCCGAAATACCCGGCTCCTCGCCTTTATTTCGAGCTTTTTCGACGCGACACAATTGGTGACCCCTGACGGTTCATTGCTGACATAATGGACTCAAAATGGAAAGCCGACCGTTCATCCGGCTCACAGGCCGACCAGGCCGCAGCTGTCGACGCGGTATCCATCAAACTGCCGACATTCTGGGTCACCCGGCCTCGCGTTTGGTTTTACCAAGCGGAGGCTCAGTTCCAGCAGCGGGGCATCACGACACACGACACCGTTTTTTTCCACCTGGTGGGAGCCCTAGACCAGGACAAGGCGCAAGAGGTCACAGA